>NC_142938.1:6498518-6511018 GCF_046866305.1 Octopus bimaculoides
CTGTATGGTCACACAACTTGTTAAAAATAGCAATAAAATCTTCCTCAGATTACATCCTACCATTTATAAAGAGGGAAGACACCTTTTATAAATGCAATGGAAGATAAATAAAACTGGTTGATCATGGCTGGAATGCTTTTCGGTATAGAATTTTTCGATCAGGACCTAAGGAACAGAGCGTGAGCCTAAGGAACAACTCCGTAGTTATACAAACATATGAGAGCATGACAACACACTCACATACACGCACACACATACAAAGAGAAAGACCGAAACAGAAAGATAGAGAGAGAGAGAGAAAGAGTGGGAAAGAGAAAGTGAAAGAGAGAGAGAGAGGCATGTAAACCCGTTGAAATGAATATTACGCACGATTAATGACTAACAGAAAGTTACAGACTAACAGATAAATTCACACACACACACACATACACACGCGAACACTTGTGCACATAAACACACATTTAAACATGCGCGCGCACATACACACGCGACAAGCACGCATTTACATGGCTTTGATTTCGATTTCAAAAAGTGAACCAATCACATTTATGCAAATTATCACCAACTTTACCGCCTTCCGTAAAAAAAAAAAAAAAAAAATTAAATAAAAATATTATAACCAGAAAAATTAGTAAATGTTAATTTGCTATCAACAAGTTTGTTATCAACAGTTATCATTTTATTGTTATTATTATTATTATTTTATTGATTGTTTATATGATTGTGATAGTTACTTTAAAAAAAAAAAAATTTTTTTCTCTCTCTGTTAATCATCAGTTTATCAACTTTGACCCGGTCAAATTGTTCTTATTGGTTGCGAGAAAATAAATATTTACATCACTCTCAAAGTACAACCCATCAAAGTAACAGTGAATTTCTACTTGTGCCGTCTCTGATCAGACACGTTCGGTGAATCTTGCTTTGACACATAAGTGTTCTGTTCTCTAACAAAAATTACTTGAAAAGCTTATGAGTACCACCAACCACCGAAAATGTATAGTTCAAAAGGTAAATATTTACATTTTAGAAAATCAATTTTTATTTTTGTTAATATATTGTTTGTTTACTTTTTTATTTTTTAAATTTTATTATTTTTCTAAGCGTGTTTCTATTGTTGAACATGATCATTCATAGTCATCATCGTAACCATCTGCATGTTCGGACGGGACGCTGAATTGTCACGAACGGCATTTAATGCAACAGAACTTTAAACAATTCAAGCAGTAAAATAAATTTTAAGCTGTGAAGATGAAGAGAAGCCTTAACGTTTCGGACAAAACTCCTTGGTCGGAAAGAAATGAAACACTCACTAGTGACGCTGGATAAAATTGATAGAGAATCGCGAAAGAAGACATCAGAAAAATAAAGAAAAACTTCTGGCCGAAACGTTATTACTCCTTTCTTCTGAATGACTGAAGTTTATTCCACTAGTTGAACAACACTTTTTTTTTGTCTATTGATCTACGCAAATCACCACAAGTCTCTTCGGATTCTACGGTATTTAGTTTCGTTCTTCTATTAACTGATTTCAAAAATAGTCGCTATCGATTTTGGCTTTGTTGCTTTGGCAGAAACGGTCGAGTACTTAACTATATGTTTTTTTGTTTTATTCCTCTAAGTTTTAAGTTTAAATTTTCTGAGTCGATTTACTCTTTATCCATCTGGAGTTTCATAAAATAGGATCCAGTCTTTTTAAATCTATAAATATCACGGGCATAAAACTACAGAAGTATGCGCCTGAATTTGTTTCCTTATGGCTTTCTGAAAAGTGGATATATTGTTTTATGAAATTTTCTTCAGTTGATGTAGATTACGATCAAGTTGGAATTTTTTCTTTTTTGTGAAAAACATTTTCAGAGGTTGGGAGGGCGATAAGTTTCGGATAATTCACACACCTCGACTTTGTTTCCTCATGCACTTACATTACCAAAGACCCATTTTTCTGAAAGTTAGGAAGAAAAAGTCGACTCGTGTCAGGTATCCGAAACTTCCCACTTCCACGAAAATATTTCTGACTACAAATTCCAATATAATCGGAATTTACACGGTATGGAAGATATATATATATATATATATATATATATATATATTACATGTTTCAGTCATTGGACTGCGGTCATACTGGGGCATCGTCTTGAAGAAACAAAGTCGGGATTGTACGTGTGTGTGCGAAGTGCACATTTCTGTATTTCTGTAGTTATGTCAATATCACTGATGTGTTGTGTGCGTGCGTGTGTGTGTGTGTGTGTGTGTGAGTGACAGTATAGTCTAGTTATTAAAAGTTTTCTTTACAATCACGAATTTACAGGTTCGATTACAAAGCACATCATTTTGGTCAAGTGTCTTTTGTTATAACCGCGGTCGATCTTGGTCTCACGTGTGAAACTGGGCTGATAGAAACTGTTTAGAATCCCGTCGAATGGATTGTACATGCAATACCAAGGACCAGTCTTATCACACGTTGACACACAGATTCTTAAATGTTTATAAAGATATTAGCCATGCGTGTTTTGCAACTTCAGCAACCCACCTTGCCCTGACTGACAATTGCAATATTACAACGAGGGGAGAGAGAGAGAGAGAGAGAGAGAGAGAGAGAGAGAGAGAGAGAGAGAGAGAGAGAGAGATGAAGAGAGCTGTAAAGGTACATAAATCACTCAAGGATACCAGGAAACCCCAGAATGGCAGAAATTCAAAAGATAGTGCTCATGGGAACTGCCCATATCCTACGTAAAATACTGTCTCTGTAATCTCAAATTTTAAAACAAACACATAATTTTCTTATGTTTTCTTAAACATTCTCTAGAACAATATTAAGTACAAAACCAAGTATATGGCACTCTAAGCATAACACCAACATGAACTTCTAACTTGAGGTCTCTGGGTGAGACTTGGAGCCAACTTGTACAAATACAAAGCAAAAGTCAAATATATAATAATAATAATAATAATAATAATAATAATAATAATAATAATAATAATAATAATAATAATAAATAGGTTAGAAGCATACAATCTTATCTCTTCAACTCTCAGATTATTTGTAACACACACACATTGTTGCTAATTGTTAGAATTTAACAAATGTTATGAAAAAGGAAATTAGAATCGCACAGCAACCTGTATTATCACAAATGTACGGCTATAGTTAATCATATGATGACAGAATATACTGTTGTTGTTGTTGTTGCTTTTAGCTCTACGTTAGTCCTGATAAGAACGGCTTATCGAAAGGATACCAGCTATGATCATCTGTCTGTCTATTTGGCAGCCTCGTTAGTTCGTTTTTGCTGCTGCTACTGGAGTTTTTGTTGTTCCGAATTTTACCGAATAGAGTCTGACATCTGATTTGCTGTTTTGGATTAAACTTCGGTCTTTATTCAATGTTCCGATTGAGGATGGGTTTACTTAAAACTTATGAAACCCATTTTACTGACAGTTGAGAGTCACTTGTCTCTCGCTGGACGGAGCACCTTTCTTTGTTGATCCTACCACCAACGGAACAGTACATATAGAATACAAAAGTATTTTTTAAATACGCTAACTCGTGCGTATAACAAAAATATTCTTTTCTACACACACACACACACACACACACGTATATAACAAAATTGGTGAGTTGGTTCTGAAAGACTTGTATTATATGGTAAATTCGACGAAAACAGTATAGAGAACTTGCTGTGGGGAGTGAAAAATCCAAAGTTTCAGACAGAGTCCTTCTTCAGGGAAATGTAAACAAGAGAAGAATTATCGAGAGGCTGCAGAGGATGTAAAACTTTGCTGATTATCTTTAATTTTTTGTTGTCATCTTTTCAGTGAAGAAGGACTTTGTCCGAAACGTTGGATTTATGACTTAACCCTGGAAAGTTCACCGTACTTCTGTCGATTTTACATGTGATCAAAGTTTTACTGCCCAGTCTTCGGTCTGCTAACTGAATTATTATATGAATATACCTCTCTTAGTTTTGTCGTGTCTTGGGAGGGTCATTACGCTAATAATGATAACACGCACGGGTTCAGTATCACTTCTTTATTCCTAGTCAATTGGTTACATATCTAACCAACTAACTAATCGATCGTTTGTTGGTTAAACAATCGATCGGGTTGTTGTTTGTTAGTCAAAGCTATTTCGTTGCTGTTCGCAGCCTTTCAGTGACTTAGTCACTTCCTTTCTCGTTCCGAGGTCTGCTCTGCGTCTGTCTGAGAAATTGGCCTTATGCCTCTGTGTATATATGGTTGTGTGTGTGTGTGTTTGTGTGTTTGTGAGTATGTGTGTGTGTGTGTGTGTGTGTGTGTGTGTGTGTGTGTGTAGATGTTTGGAGGTGGGAAGGGTGAAAGTAAACAAAGGGTTTGTGTGTGTTTGTGTGTATGTATGTGTGTGTGTTTGTGTGTATGTGTGTGTGTGTGTATGTGTGTGTGTGTGTGTGTGTGTGTGTGTGTGTATAGATGTTTGGAGGCGGGAAGGGTGAAAGTAAACAAAGGGTTTGTGTGTGTGTGTGTGTGTGTATGCTTAATCTGTTATCGGTCCATTGTTTCTTTCCAAGGTTGTTGATTAATTTTGGATACGAAATCTAGGTACAATTAATACGCAACCAATAATTTATTACATCACGAATAGCGTTTGTTATTGCTGTGTGTGTTGTGTTTGTTGTTGCGTTTATTGTTGTTGTGATCGAGATGGATCTTTGTGTATAAAAGGCTTTGCAACCACGTGATTTCGGTTTCAGTTCCACTGTGAGACACCTTGGGTAAATGCCTTGCGTCAACCAATGCCTTGTGAGGAAATTTGGTTGACGGAAACTGTGAGGAAACCTGTCGTATATGTGTGTATTTGTATTTGTCACCCCATTATCGGTTGACAACCGGTGTTGGTTTAAATTCGCTTTAAATTTATATTTTACGAAGCGTCCAAATGTTCGTTGCACGACTGCGATCAGATCTCTGCTACATATTTAAAGTCAATTTAAAAAGCTTTGCGTTTTATTAAATGGTTCTTCCACGCCATAGTTGGCATTTTAAGTATATGAATAATATTTTGTTTGCATTTGTGATTATATCTTCTTCATAACTCACAAGTTCACAACAAGAATCTTGCAAGCCAAATACAAAGACGAAACAACATTCTTAAGTTTCAGAAAGTGTCACAGTACAATGTCCATTTATGGCTTCGTTATTGAAAACACACGTCTTTTATCGTCTCTAAAACTGATGCAGCTATTACAGAACATTCGCGATCTTTATCCATGTAATTAAAAAAATTATAAATACACTTACAAAGCATCGGATTGAGATTCCCTATTGTTTCCATTTAAAGTACATTTTATATTATTAAAAAATATATATAATCTTCTTTCCTCGCGCTCTTTCTCCTTCTATGTAATCCGAGCCGATTTACTTTGAACACAAATTGCTTATCATATCTTCAAAGGAATTTCTGAGAGCAAACTCTTGCTGACGTCATTACGAGGTAGGAGGTGGCAGTAACATTGCCTCTGCCCTAAATATTTCCTTGGAAATCGGTCATTTGAATCCAAGGCAGACAAAGTAGCAAGACAAAGTTAGTAGAGTATGAAATAACTCGCCTTAATCCTTATTATCGTTATTGCTGTCAAATATAATTCTGAAGCCTCTTACAATGTCTTTCAAACACAAAAACAATTCGTTCGCTGTTGTTAGTTTTCATAATGTATTGTTGAACGAAATATTTTTGGGCAGATGTTTTCAATCACAATTGGGTTTAACCGACTTTTACTTCGCTGCTGAAATCAATCATTATCTTAATTCATTATCCTTTATTTCTATTTTCATTCCTCTTTATAAAGAAACACGTTGTACTCTCAATTATAATACATTTGTTCGTTTATCAATATGATGATATCAGGGTCGGCATTTGTTTCGTTCAAATCATATCAAAGTAAGTGTTGTTTTTTGATTCTTTCGGGGTTGGGATAAGGATCGATAGAATAACGAACTAATGATGCCCCGGAGTCGATGCAATCCACTAATCCTTACCTTCCAAATTTTAACCTTGTGTCAGTGTTAGAAACAAATTTTAAAAGCAGTTGATTGGCCCAATCGCCGGGAGCGTCGGAGTCGGACAGTGTGCCTTGAAACATTTAGTTATTTTTGGCCCCTTTTTTTGTATTACAAATTGTTATTGCTGTTGTTGTTGTTGTTGCTTCTGCTTCGGCTGTTGTTGATGATGATGATGATGATGATGATAAAATAAATACTAGTTGAGTACTAGGGTCAATGTAATCGATTTAACCCCTCTCCTAAAATTACTGACCTTGTGCCAAAACCTGAAATCAATATTAGTTATAGGTTTACTTATAGAGTTATTAATTTACCGATACTGTTTTTTGTACATAATGTAAATGTGGTTTCTTTGTTGTAGCTTAATTAATAATGTTAGTGTTTAATTCTTCCTAGAATTAAGATTGAATGAATGTGGTGATATCTAAGGAATGTTTCTTCCCAAACAACACTTATTTTAGTGCTGTTGACACCGCCGGATTGAATGATACTGCCCAGGTGTCGAAACCATAATGATATCCACGGGGCAGCTGATGAAGGAGGCGTGTTGGATTGTTGATAAGGCTGTTATTGTATGTGCGGAATAGTTTTATAAGACATACATTTAATTATTTTCTTTGTTGCAGTCCGTTACTTATCGTATTTGATGGCATATTAAACATACATTTTTTCCCCAAAGAATATCTCAAAAAAAAAAAAAAAAAAAAAAGAGAAAATCGCTCCGTGTCTATATCTTAAGTTGGGCCTATATTACATGCATTAATGCTATTTTTCCTGAATATGTGCTGCTAAAATTGGGGTGCATTTATTATGCCTGTGCATCTTTTGTGCCTTTCAAACACGGTAATTTCATTGTTAGTTAATGCCATTTCATTTTATGTGTATCACTAACCCTAGTGAAAGATGTGAAAAGATCATTATAGTGTAAGGGAACGACCGTCGTCGGGGTCACCAATTGTAAGGGAACGACCGTGCGAACTCAAAAAAGGAGAAATGGTGACGAATGGAAGAACAGAGGACTCCTTTTATTTAAACGAGTCACACGGTCGAACATACAAATATATATATCAAAGATGATATACATGATATGTTATGCGACGATAACATAGATGACCAGTAATGAAAGACCACAACCGTATTAGATGAATAACAGAGATATTTATTATAGCGTTAAAGATGTATGTCTGTGTGAGAGTGTGAATGCGACATATAAGAACATAATCAAAGACAGGCCGTCATACAAAGAAAAGTGTGTATGTGAGTGATACATGTGTGTGTATGCGTATTATTACAGCAGATAGAAAGAGAGTCAATAACACGTGAGCAATTATACCAGATCGTTAGTACACTATAGGAAAAGTTCTGTATGTGAAAGTGAGGAGAGGCTGAGTGCGGCAGTGCTGATCACTAGTTGTGATGTCGTGGCATCGATGCCGGGCCGTGATTCTTGTTATACAGATGTTCATCGCTGGCTGAGAATTTCTTGTCTGTTTAAGAACTCTTGTCTGTTTATTTACCGTGGTGAAGCTGAGTCACCTAACAGAATCGAAGAGAGAGATATGCCGCGGAGGTTTGGCTTGGTGTACATAGTAATTCGTGTTGACGCTGGTAGAGATTGTTGCTGGTTAGTAGTAATCGTAGATTCGTGTTGGTCATGGCGATGATGCTGGATAGTAGTAGTAGACTCTTGTTGCTGATGTGGCGACGGCGGAGGTCATCGTGGCTGGACGAAGCTGCTGAAGTGGTCGCTGGAACTGCTGCTGTTGTCGTGTGGTACACGGAACAGTTCTCAAAGAGAAACTGGACCGAGACAAATTTGGTTGCCGAGTTAAAGCTATTTATAACAAATTATTGGCTCACCAGATGGTAGAAATATACTCTATCACGTGACCTTATTAGGGGCCGTGATTGGTCAGTTTGCGTTCTGGCGGGAAAGGTTCGAAGAAGTTGCCGATTCGAATAATGATCAGTCACGTGATGGACAAGGAATGGGTTCTCTACTACGCTCGCATTTATTTATATTTAAATGAGAAGATTGTATGTAATGGCGATAGTAGTTTGTATCTAATGGCGGGAGGTAGTTTCACGACAATAGCTAATATAATGCTCTCTTCTGAATAAGTAAGATCTAATGTCACTGTATCACTGCATCAGCCAGAGTATTGGCTGTGGTTAAACAACACCTGATCCCAATGCGCTTTCTCGCATTGTTGTGGCCTTCAAATGATGTCTTGTGAGTGGATTTGGTAGACGGAAACTGAAAGAATCCCGTCGTATACACACACACACACACACATGCAGTGTCCGTCTTTCGCTCACAAACCTTTAGTCGGCCCGGGGTTATCGTAGCAGATACTTGCCCAAGATGCCGCGCTGTTGGACCGAACCCAAAACCACGTGATGAGAAAGCTATCTTCTTAACCACACATTCTTGCCAGATATATTGTATACTGTTATTTTTAACCCTAAAAAGGCGGCAAACTGGCAGAATTGTTAGCACGCCGGGGAAATGCTTAGCGGAATTTCGCATTTTGCTACGTCCTGAGTTCAAATCCCGCCAAGGTCACTTTGCCTTTCATCCTTTCGGGGTCGATAAATGAAGTACCAGTGAAACACTGGGGATCGATATAATCGACTAGTCTTCCCCCAAAAAATTTCGGGCATTGTGCCTATAGTAGAAAGGGTTATTTTTAACCCTAAAAATTTGTCCTTTTCTATAAATAGATAAATAAATATATATTTTTATTCTCTTTCATTCTTAAAGAATCTTTTGGCGAGATGACTAATCTTGATTTCTGCCAAGGTTTGAAGAGCTATCCTTTTGTGGAGACGCCAGAACCTATGAAAGGTGACGTTTGTCCAGAAAACGACTCATATGATAATGACTGCGATAGCGAAAGAGATTCGCAACTGAAACAAGCCGTTGAGAAAGTAAACGAAACTGGAGACATGATTCACATTATAAAACAGGAATTGAAATGTCAGATATTGTACAAGAGGTTCCAGGAAGGAAAGAATGCTGTCGATACAGAAGTGAAACCTCCTGTGCAATACGAGGTAATTATAAAACATTTCTTATTTCGTCAATTATCTGTTATTAATCATTTATCTCTTGCTTGTTTCTGTCGTAGGACTGCGGCCATGCTAGGGCATCGCCTTATTAGGTTTTTAGTTGAAATAATCGGTCGTAGTATTTGGGTTCTTTTGCTTGTTTTATTTTTTTTATGTCTGATACTTATTCTGTCAGTCACTTTTTGACTAACCGCTAAGTTACTGGGACATAAACAAACCGACACTAGAGAGTCGCGTCACCGGGTGTTTACTCCACCACCGTTTCAGCAGTTTAGAGAGCGATAGTATCTGACGTACCCTCGACATCCTATATATATATAGATGAACCTTTTTTAACGATCCATCAAAAGGTTAAGGGACATTTTGATTTTAAAATCATTTTTATCATTGTCGAAGTCATCATCATCGCCATGACTCCCTTTTCTTTTATTCGGTGATGTCACTGCTGTCATTATTTTCACGGCGGTGGTGGTAGCGGTAGTGGCGGTGGTGGTGGTGGTCATCATCGTCATTATTATCAACGTCACCATCGTCATCATAGTCGGCATCATCGTCATCCTAATCATCATCATCATCATCATCATACAAGAATTTGTTTTCAATGTACGCTTGATTATTGCCAGTCGATTAGAACGACACTAGTACGCAATTGGTACTTAACTTATCGACCCCGAAAGGATGAAAGGCAAAGTCGACATCAGCGGAATTTGAACTCAGAACGTAAAGACAGACGAAATACCGCTAAGCATTTTGCCCGGTGTGCTAGCGTTTCTCCAGTTCGCCGCCTTTTTAAAAATTAGATCTCGATGGATTTTGCTGGCAAAATAATCCTTTCTACTATAGGCACAAGGCTTGAAATTTGAGAAGTAAGAGCGGTATTTTGTCTGCCGTTACGTTCTGAGTTCAAATTCCGCCGAGGTCGACTTTGCCTTTCATCCTTTCGGGGTCAATAAATTAAGTACTAGTTGCGTACTGGGGTCGATCTAATCGACTGGCCCCCTCCCCCAAATGTCGGGCCTTGAGTAGAAAAGAATTTAATTCCTTTCCTGCTAAAGTAACTGCAACTTCAGTTGTGGTCATTTCGCAGACCGTCTTTCAGTCGTACTGATGAGGTAAGCAGAAGTTATTTAATTCTTGTTTCTGTTGCAGCTACGGCCAGAAGAAGAGACTCGAATTTTGAGGAGACGAGAACAAAACAGGAAAGCGGCACAGAGATGCCGTCTAAGAAAGAAAAACAAAATGGAAGAATTGGAAGATGTAAGTTTTAATCACTCATGCTAAACTGGACTTGTGGGGCTGGTGGTGTTGGTGTTGCATGTCGTAGCTGTTGTTTAGCCCTAGGTCGATCTAATCGACTGGCCCCCTCCCCCAAAATTTCGGGCCTTGTGCCTAGAGTAAAAAAGAATATATATACATTTTTTATTTGTTGGTTAACAGGGCAACCAATGGTTTTATGTGAAGTGGTCTTCACAATTGTTTGAGCGTGTGTACACACACACACACACACACACACACACACACACACACAAACACACACACATCAGTGTATTTGGGTTACTGGTATACATCGTCATCATTGGGTTCAACTAGGTTAAATAGTGTGACTAGATTCTTGAAGATATGGGATTTCTAGTGTTATGTATGTATGTATGTCTCTCTCTCTCTCTCTCTCTCTCTCTCTCTCTCTATATATATATATATATATATATATATATATATATATATATATATATTTTCTGTCTCTCCGTCTGTCTGCTTGTCTATCTATCTTTCTAGCTAGCTAGCTACCTACCTACCTACCTACCTACCAACCTACCTACCAACCTACCTACCTTCTTACCTGCCTACCTTTCTGATTAGCTGTCTGTCTGATTATCAATTTATTTATTTATTTATTCCAGAATCAGAGATTTATGCTGAAAGAGAAAGAGAACTACGAACGGCTAATCAGCCAGTTACAGAAAGAGAACAACCAGCTGCGTTTATTACTACAAAACTACACAACGTTTTATCCGAACTTAAACTGGGGAGAAAACGTCACCTACCAGTGTACATAAACCTGACATCCTCTCTCCGCTTCTTTCTCCATTTTTCTTTCAAGTGTGCCGGAACTCTATAAAACAATGTGGTTTTTAGACTGTGCTGATGGAAGCAATGATCTCAACTTGTATATATTTATAACTTAACACTAGTCGGAAAAGCCTGACAAATACTGGTACCGTCACTGAAGTTTGGCTGTTTGATGCTAACAAATTCGGATTAGAATTCGGTGGTCGTGTTGTGGGGCAGCGAGCGAAAAGAACAAAATAACAAAAAACTTTTTTTTCTAAAAAAAAAATGCCTATATATTATATTATTAATGATTTCTGCTATTTCCTCTTAAAGACCACCGACATTAATTACAACGACAAATGACTAAAAACTAATTGCTAGCATAGTCGTGTTTTTTTTCTTCCTGGTAAATTATGTTCCTTTTTTTTTTCGTATAAAAAATTAATCCAATAATTATAGTTAAAACACAGTCGAATAATGAGCTTCGGGCTCAATCCCATTGAAACTTCAAGACTTCTTAAGGCAACTGGGAATCCCATGTAAGACTGATGTCTTGCAAAAAGCAGCCTTATTGGACACAGAACACCATCTTAAGTAAAGTATTATCTGTCTGAGGTCCTTGTTGTGACTTGACAGACGACTAAAGACTCCGGTGAATTTTTACATACACTATGTTACGAAGGAATAATAATAATAATAATAATAATAATAATAATAATAATAATAATAATAATAATAATAATAATAATAATAATAATAATTCTAACTGGGCCCCACCTGCGAGGTCATGCGCTATTTATCTTGATATGAGATCACCGTGTCAGGCACATATGGTTGTGATGCATGTGCCTGGTGTACCCTTATCAGACGGGTAGTCATGATGGGTATAATGGGCTTCGTATATTTTACCCTAGTGTCACTTTGATGACATGCACTGCTCTCTCACTCAATAATAATAATAATAATAATAATAATGATAATAATAATAATAATAATAATAATAACTATGATGATGATGATGATGATGAACATTTCTATGAGTACAAAAAAGAAAAGAAACATACGAAATAAGGGTGGACGGGTTAGAAGTATCAACCACCAAGCGCCGCTATTGGTGGTAATGGCACCGTTAAAGATCTGTACAAGTGTAAGTGGTGCCACCAAATATATCTACAAGAGACAGTGCTTCACAATGGAAATAACTGTACGAGTAAATGTTTATAGCAATGTACCGATGTATGTAATATATTGGCATTAATGTACGTTGAATAATCTACTCACACGAATGGGAAAAAAATTTAAGCATATTCCTGTAGCCACTATATACCTCCGCATTACAA
>NC_142938.1:6516018-6641018 GCF_046866305.1 Octopus bimaculoides
TGTGCGTGTGCGTGTGTGTATATATATATATATATATATATATATACACATACATACACACACACACACACACATATAGTATTAAAGAAGAAAAAGAAACTGGAGATTGGGAAGTTGATAATTGTCTATTCTTAACAACAAATCAATAATCCCTTACAGCTGTTTCGAGTATATATATTATATATATACATATGTGCTACCTGTTGCTGTTGAAAATATATCTATCTTTTAGCTGAAGACTACACAAAAGCACTATCACTGTCGTTACAAAACTCAACTGTTCTTCTCTGGAAGAAACACAAGATTAAATAAAATGGCTGACACTAAGAGTCAAAACTAAAACTAGATATTTCCATACGGTATGAATTTAAACTTTAAGACACGAATAATTATAAGAAACTTTCAAAATGTTCTTAATTCTTGTGGAATCTCTTTTTACAGCTCATCTTGAGGCTTTATTTGATTGGCAAACTCTTCGACAGACAGCAAATAATCCATAAATCCAACGATAGGGTACTTCGCCAAATAAACTTTATGAAATATCTCTTCCAAGTCTTTCAACTGGATTTCACTCAAATCACTCTGTAAAATAAATGAAGAAAGTTTAGTCTCACACTGTGGTGATTTGGACAAGTGTCTTGTACTCTAGCTTCAGGCCAACCAAAGTCTTTTTGAGTGGACTGAGTGGACGGAGACTGTGGGGAATCCCATCATATAGATATGTGTGTGTATGTATGTGCGCGTGTATATATGTGTGTGTGTGTATGTGTTTATCGCCTGCCACCACTCGACAGCTGGTGTTGGTTTGTTTGCGTCCCTGTAACCTAGCGGCTTTGCAAAAGAGACAGATAGAATAAGTACCAGGCTTAAAAACAAATCCTGGGGTCGATTTGCTCGACTAAACCCTTCAAGGCGGTGCCCCAGCATGGCCGCAGTCCAATGACTGAAACAAGTAAAAGGAAGAAAGAAAGAAAGAAAGAAAGAAGAAAAGAACTAAAGTAATGAAATCATTCAGTTAAGGTTGTTATTACTTAGACCTAAGGTCAGCTCTCACTGAACAAACTTCAATGCTGTAGCTGGAGCGTGTTCCGCTTGGAGCAACTCTCGATTCTCCCGTGCACTCTCCCCCACCTTCTATATAAGCTGATACAGCAGACCCCCAAAATGCTGTCCCTGCCAAAATAGGGTCCCCGTCGTTTCCACCGCCTTGCTACTCTACTGACAAATCTATGATCAAAGGTTCAACCCGCTTTCTATTTTTTTTTATCACTTATTATTTTTTTTAAAGTTCTGTGTATAAGGACCAAATAATTCAATGCATTCTTCTTTTTATAAGAAGGTAGGGCATGATTCGAGTGAGATTTGGCTGTTGTTTCTTCAAGGGCGGGTAACTGCATAAAGAAACCCGTGTCGGCTTTAAAGGTTGATAAAAACTTTCAACTTCAGTATTTCTCGCAAGACGGATTTCTCAAGCTAAGCCAACCGGCAAGAGACCTACGTATAGACAAAACAAAACGAGATGGTGGTATAAAATCCATAGTCTCAGTTTGTCACGCTTAGAAATTCAGGTGGAAAATGTAATGATGGTTGCTTATATAGAGGAGATGCCTGAGGACTCTACTTCCACAACCGTCCCAAGAATCGAGGGTGGAAAAGATAGATGGATGGGTGGATGGATGGATGGATGGAATGATGGATGGATATTCCAGAGAACTTACAATGTCGTGTGCTTTACTGACGTCTGTTGCATGAAGGCTCATTTTAGCCACGGCGTTGGTAGAATCTCTTCCGACTAACCGATTATATGCTGCATTCTTTCCGTAGAACTCTAGAAAAAAGAAAAAGAAAAAAGCAATATAGAAGGAAGCAAGGTCAAATAGTTCGTTTTTAGCATGAAACATGAATAAAAATTATAAAACTTCAACCGCAGGAGTGGCTGTGTGGTAAGTAGCTTGCTTACCAACCACATGGTTTTGGGTTCAGTCCCACTGCGTGGCACCTTGGGCAAGTGTCTTCTACTATAGCCTCGGGCCGACCAAAGTCTTGTGAGTGGATTTGGTAGACGGAAACTGAAAGAAGCCCGTCGTATATATATATATATATATATATATATATATATATATATACATATATGTGTGTTATGTATGTATATGTTTGTGTGTCTGTGTTTGTGTATCCAGCATCGCTTGACAACCGATGCTAGTGTGTTTACGTCTCTGTAACTTAGCGGTTCGGCTTACAGAGAATAAGTCCTGGGGGTTGATTTGCTCGACTAAAGGCAGTGCTCCAGCATGATCACAGTCCAATGACTGAAACAAATAAAAGAATAAAAGAATCATTAGTTGTTTTTTAACGCAGGTCTGTTTTAATTGAGCAAACTTATGATGAAAGGTGTTCCAGCTTTGATTTCCGATGGCACTTTCTTGTTATCGGCAGCCATTTTTTTTTTTTTTACTAAAGGATTAGAAAATGAATTATTGCATTCATAAGACGGGCGTAACAGTTGATCGGTGGACTTTCGGAACAGATATCGTTATCTCATGGAGGAAAGTACCGGGAAAAAGAATTACAGGTACTACTCATTTTTGCCAGCTGAGTGGACTGGAGCAACGTGAAATAAAGCGTCTCGCTCAAGGACGCAATGCGCCGCCGGAAATCGAACTCACGGCCTTATGGTTATGACCACACGCCTTCACATACATATATACATACATACATACATACATACATATAGAGAGAGAATGTGCGGGAGAGTGAGAGAACACAATTTTTATGTTTTCATTCATTAATCTTTTGATTACTATTTCGGTCAAGCATTTCTTCTGATTATATCACCAAACAGAGGTGATTGCCCTGCATGTTTACGTTATTGACACAAGACTTCATTCATTTATTTGTCAAAAGAAAGCGGACCGTTTTCATATTTTGCTTAAACATGTAGTAAAAAGTAGACAAAATTGTTTCATATTTTGCTCTAACATGTAGTGAAAAGCAAATGAAACGTATGCATGTTTATACAGCAAACTCAAAAGATCCACCCCATAAAAGCTCCGCCTGGAGTGGGTCCGCGCCCAGAGAAGTCCGAACCTTTTAGTCCAGTGGTAGAACGTTTGTCACGTTTACTGAAGATAAGGTTTCGAATCCCACAGGCAGCCTTCGACTTCTATCCAAAGGATTTCTAACCCAATATTAACACGCTATGTTTTTTTTAGCTTGATCTACTTCGTATATTAAAACACACACACACACACACACACACACACACACACACACACATACTTACATACATACATACACACATACATACTACATACATACTACATACATACATACATACATACATACATGCATGCATGCATACATACATACATACATGCATATATAGATAGAGAAAGAGAAAGAGAGAGAGAGAGAGAAATATCTTGTTTACATTCATTAATCTTTTGATTAATATTTCGGTCGAGCATTTCTGTCACAAAACAGAGGTGATTGCCCGACATGTTTACGTTATTGACACAAGACTTCATTCATTTACTTATTTCTATGTTCTACATTTGGAAGTCAAAAGAAGACGAAACAGTTTTATATTTTGCTCCAACATGTAAGGAAGAGAAGACGAAATAGTTTCATATTTTACTCAAACATGTGGACTGAATGAGTAAACTCTTTACACAATTTCTCGGTGTTGATGTAGAGATATGAAAGTTCTCAAAAATACAAAAGGACAAAGAGATCTAATACTCCAATCACAATAGTAACATCGCAGGTGTTGCAGCCAGAAAGCAAAATGGCGGAAAAGACACCGCCAAGTATCTCTCCCGACCATCTAACAGGTCTGCCAATCCACCGCCCTGTAGTGGTATTTTTTCTTTTTATCGATCCCGAAGAGATGAACAGCAAGTTTGACTTCCGTGGGATTTGAACTCAGAGCATAGAGAGAAAGAGAAAGGGAGAGAGAAGGAGAGAGTCAGAAGAAATTTCGCGAAAATTCTATATAATCTTTTCTATATAATCTTTTCTACTATAGGCACAAGGCCTGAAATTTGGGGGAGGGGGCCTGTCGCTTAGATCGACCCCAGTACGCAACTAGTACTTAATTTATCGACCCCGAAAGGATGAAAGGCAAAGTAGACCTCGGCGGAATTTGAACTCAAAGTGTAGCGACGCGCGAAATACCGCTAAGCATTTCGTCCAACGTGCTAACGATTTTGCCAGCTCGCCACCTCCAGGCATTCTATATAATAATATACCAATGACATTATCAATTCGCCATCTTTGTTTCCGAAGATGTTAAATATTCGCTTCAAATTTTGGCACATAGTGTTGGAAAATATAAATCTGACATACGACCAACTCGACTTACGACCTCTAAGTCGGAACGGAATTCGGTCGTAAGTCGAAAAGAGGGTGTATAGTGCGTCAGTATAGCATGTCTCATGTCACCTCCATTGAGATCCATCGTAAAAGCTCGTCTCTCCTTTACTCATTATTTTTACTATGTTTCATTAATACTCATTAATACTACTTTGTCCAGTCCTTCTTCACCAGAGAAGCCAATCTACTCACCTGCCAATGTTGTTTCTGCAGAGGTCAACTTAATGTTGTTTACGCTGAATATCAATCATATCGACCTCAACGATCTTGGAAACTCTTCAGAGGTGAAGACCGTACACCATGCATCACCTTCACCCCACGAAATCATAAACAAAGATGATAATGATTCTATTTTGTGAATATTGCTGTTGTACCTTGACTAAAAATAACGAAGATAACGATAGAGAACACCACACAGCGTGCATTGATATGTTTTGGGGGAAAAAAACTCCATTAAAACATCGTTTAATAGAATATCAAACACGGTCTTTCGCTACAAGGGAATGCACTGTCTCCCTGTCTCTGTTTCTGGGACTGCGGCCATATAAAAGCACCGCGGTCTTTCTGCTTTTTTCAGTTATTTGGCTTTCAAACCAATCTTCTACTGGGAACAGCACACCGGTGTAGCTGGAAAGCCTCAGCAGCCGACTTCAATAAGCGATGAGGCCGCATGTCACCTTTTGACTTTCTACATTTAGAATACAAGTTAAAAACATTAATAAATACTCAAGATACAGAATATATGAACAGATAGCAAGGAGGGTTATCACCGCTTCTATATGTTACATAAGCAGAAGAAATACTTGACCGAAGTATTAATCAAAACGTTAACTAACGAAAACAAAACGATATTTTGTATGTATGTATGTATGTATGTATGTATGTATGTATGTATGTATGTATGTATGTATGTATGTGTGTGTGTATGCATGCATGTATGTACGTACGCATATATGCATGTATGCATGCTTGCATGTATATATTTGCATAAATATTTGTGCACACACACACACACACACACGTGTGTGTATGTACGTGCGTATGTGTGTGCATGTGTGTGTGTGTGTGTGTGTTTTGTAAGGCAACCAATCGGCAATGTCGTTAGAACTTCGGATAGATTGCTTTGCGGTTATCCTTCTGGCCTTCTGCAATTGGAACTCAAACCTCGCTTTGGTCATCTTTGCCTTTCATTCTTTCTCAGTCAATAAATAATAAAGTACTAGCTTTGTACAGGGACCGATTCTTCTCCTTTTCTCACTCTTTCGTCGTGTCTTTCTCCTTGAAGAAATTGTCTGTTGTCGGAGCAGGAGAGTGATAGGCTCTGCCAAGTTTAAAAAGTGCTAAAAACATGCAGGGCGTCAATACGGTAGCCCTACGACTTCGTCAAAGAGCTGAATACTCGAGGCAATATATGGCACATCACTGTGTGTGTGTGTGTGTGTTTGTGTGAACGTATTTCTCTTGTATTACATGTTTTATCTAATTGAATTTGTACCACCAGTAACTCACCTCATAAATCATATGTTTAATAAAACTTGACCTTATATTTAATATGTAAACGATGAAATCAGTCATTGCCCTCACCGCTGCTGGGTAAAGGCCTTCCTCTTTTCTCTCCAGCTGGCGTGAGAGCTGTATCTAAAAGTATCAGCTGTCCGAACTAACAAGTGAACGTCTGCTTAGTATACGTACTTCACTGATATAATCGCACGCATAAAGCAGCGAGCTGGCAGAAACGTTTGCACGCCGGGCGAAATGCTTAGCGGTATTTCGTCTGTCTTCGTTTTGAGTTCAAATTCCGCTGAGGTCGACTTTACCTTTCATCCTTTCAGGGTCGATGAATTAAGTACCAGTTGCGTACTGGGGTCGATCTAATCGTCAAAATTTCCGGCCTTGTGCCTAGAGTAGAAAAGTAATATAATCGTATGCATGGCTGGTGATTAAGATCACTTTGCAGCCACTAGGTTTCGGGTTCAGTCCTGCTGTGCAGCATCTTGGGCGAGTATCTTCTAATATAGCCCCAGAACTATTTATTTTAACGATCCAAAAGGATAAAAGGCTAAGTCGATCTCGGCGAAATTTGAACTCCGAACGTAAAGACGGACGAAATACCGCTAAACATTTTTCCCGGCGCGCTAACGATTCTGCCAGCTCGCTTACCTTAAAGGAACTCTATCTCTTGATGAAATTCTAGGGCAGTGCTGATTGTATGAGTAAATCCTTCATTTTGGTTGTATTATGGGGTTTATGAGTTTCACTGTCAGCGCGTACGTAGGCGAAGCAAGGGACAGTCCTCCCTGGGTGACGTTTTTTATTTGGACGGTACTTCTGGGATCTGCTGTATAAGCTTGTATAGGGAACAGGGAAAGCAAACTCATAGGATGTTCCAGGCGGAAAACTGAAGGGGTGCTCCAGGTGGCACACACACACCACTTAAACCACTGTTCACTATCGTCATTTTTCCTTTTCTTTTCGACATGTCTTTAGTATTAATCTGTTGCTCTTGACTTGCAAAGGTATAACGTTTAAAATGTGATTTGATGTATAACAGTTCGGATTTCATGAGAAACTACACTTCCTGTCAATATTAAGCGGCATTTCAAATTCCGCCGGGATCGATTTTGCTTTTCTTCTTTTCGGGGTTGATAAATTAAGTACCAGTTAAGCTCTGGGGTCAATGTAATCGACTTAAACCCCACCGCCAAATTGCTGGCTTTGTGCCTTTCACTTCTCCCCCACGATATACCGTAGACTTATCAAAACGCATGAAGTTCATTGTACAATTCTCACCAGCACAGAAGACCACCAGTTTGCTTGGACCCTGTTGCCATCCATCCATCCATCCATCCACTCATCCACCTTCTTTGCCCCCAATTCCTGGGTGGGTCGTGGGAGTGGAGTTCTTAGGTACCTCCTCCATAGGATCGTATCAGAAGTAATTGTCATTACACTTTTCTGGCTGGATTTCTAAGCATGACCAATTAAGACTATGGATATTATCCAACCATCTCGTCCTTTGCCTACCCTTAGGTTTCCTGCCGGCTGGTTCGACTTGAAGAAACCATCTTGTGATTCTTTCTTGCGACATTCTATTCCCATGTCTGTAGTACCGGAACTGTGATCTCCCAATTCGTAGAGGTAGCATCTTGACCTGGATGGACTCCTGATGTCCGAGCTATGCACCCTGTGGAGTAACGTTACTCCAGAAATCCTTCAGAAGTCCTCCAGAACCCCATTTCAGCTGGGTCCTTTTTTGCCTAAAAGAATATACAATACGTTTTAATTAGTAAATATAGAGTTAAAACCTCTCATTTGTGTGTATATGTGTGTTGTTTGTTTATATTGAAAAAGAGTTTAAATGCACCGGATTTGTTTTGTTTACAAACATATTTTAAAGTATATTTGTACCCGTTTATCTTTTATTTTAATTTTATTTTGTCAGTTATTATAAACAAGCTTTAATTTTGTTTAAATTTGGGGAGAAGAAGAGTTTTTTTTACGTCAGTTGTTCAGTTTCAAACGTTTCACAAGTGATACGACTGAAAGATCAGCAGCGTTGTCAATTCATGGTCACTAGGTCGGTTTTCGGGATAAAATCTGGACGACAAACTTCACTTGAAATGTTTTATTTAAGATTGGTCCATTTCTTAAATCGTTTGTTCAAATCCAGTCACTGAAACGGTATTGAATAAAGAAACTACTGCGATAAAAATCAAACCAAAAGATTATTTTTCTTCGCTTTGGTCGAATTATATCCCACAAAATCTTATTATTTGATTTAGGCTAAACCGACACTTAACGTGGTGTATGTTAAGCAAAACAACAACAAAAAAAAAGAAGAAAAATCAACACTGGAGAATAGAAATAAAACGAAAGAAAGAAAAGGAGAAAAAAACAAAAACAAAGAGAAAAGAGCAGGAAAAGAGAGAAGGCAAAGATAATGGAGACAGAAAGAGGAAGTCGGGACAACAGGTGCAGAGAGGCGAATTTCGTGACAATCTTTCCAAACCAAATAATTCAGCAATTGCTTGACGGCAAACAGATGTGGTCGCCGTTTGCTAGACATATCTTTCCATAGCACGTCTCTTTAACGGAGCTACAGTCCTGAATCAAGCAAAGACCGGGGCAGAGCACTTGGCATCTAGATTGTTGCCAAGTGCTCACAGTCCTCTACTAGATGGGCATTGTAATAGGTGAAAGTTCTATGAAGGATTAATAAAAACATTCTCGGGGAAACTCTGGGCATAATGAAAATCAAACAGGTTGGTCTATTCCAGAGGACTTTTGGGCCAGAACCTACAGATAATTTACTGAAATCCGTGGTCTGAAATCCTTTTAATATCAATCTGCCCCAAACTGCTTTTGTTTCTGTAACAGAAATTCTGTTTTAAAGTCACACACACACACACACACACACACACACACACACACACACACACACACACACACACACACACACACACACACACACACACAAACCCTTTTTAGCAGATTCAAAACAGAATCGACAAATTACCAAGTAAAAGCTTATGGCTTAATAACAGTCAATTCAAGTGAATAAGGTTTCTGTAAAATTGTTCTTGAGCGGTGTGCATCATTTACAGGCAACAAGAACAGTACCCATCTCAACCACCAGCATCTTACATCTTTCATAAACACCATACCCTCGTGACACCTCCATCAAAATTTCATGTTAATTTATGTTCCAAACACCAGCATAATGACAAAGTTATTTTACTAAATTCTTGACTACTTTCAAAACGAATTGAAGCGAATGCAATGCATCCTAACAGAAATGCGGTAACAAATGGGTCAGCTTTAATAAAAAAGAGGATTGTAAGAAATCCTGAGAATTTCCACAGAATATTCTTATCGCTGATATTTTCATGCAAATGAAATCTGCTGATGCTTCAACGCACACAGTGAATTATGGCACTGTTTATTCTAAACCAAAGGTAAATGACCTGAAGACATTGTGTTTTTAATACGATAATGTAGTATTAACATATTAATATATATTTTAATGCTTTTCGAATGTAGTTGACACGTTTTGACATATTTTGACAAAGTCTATTTATCATCTATAAAGTTCCTAGATTGTACCTAAGACAAACGGTCAGAGATTAAAAGTGAGTCACTCACTCTTTACGTTGTAGGCAAGACTTCAGATAATCAAATGGGGATTTTTTTTTTATGGGGTAAGTAGTGGGAAAAGAGCTTAAATAAGATATGGATGATGCTAGCAGACATATATGAGTTTTAGGCAGGAAAAGGTGTTGAGTGGGGGAGACCCCAATACAATTGTGTTGTTGTTTAGTTCTCAAGTCTATTTGTTTAGTTCTCAAGACATGATCGAATAAATCCAGGGTCAAAAGCTTGCCGCGTATAACCATATCAGCCTTTTATCTACATTGTCCAATATGTTCTTCCTTTTCGATGACCACACACACACACACACACACACACACACACACACAATTACTCACACATTAATATATATCATTTTATTTTCTCTGCTTATTTCTGTGTTCCTTTCTGCTGAAGAGCGTAGGCTCGAAACGTAAAAGACTTTCTCACTTCCCGAGCGTTAAACTAATACATCTGTTTGTTGTTTATACCACTAGTTTTTGTCTTTTGTTTTGATTTGTTTTGTAAATTCCCACTATATATATATATATATATATATATATATATATATATATATATAGAGAGAGAGAGAGAGAGAGAGAGAGAGAGAGGCGTAGGAGTGGCTGTGTGGTAAGTAGCTTGCTTACGAACCACATGGTTCCGGGTTCAGTCCTACTGTATGGCACCTTGGGCAAGTGTCTTCTACTATAGCCTCGGGCCGACCAAAGCCTTGTGAGTGGATTTGGTAGACAGAAACTGAAAGAAGCCCGTCGTATATATATGTATATATATATATATATATATATATATATATATATATATATATATATATATATATATATATGTATGTATCTGTGTATGTATATGTTTGTGTGTCTGTGTTTGTCCCCCCAACATCGCTTGACAACTCAGTTGTGATTATCCCAGCCTGCCACTGTAAGCCCAACATCTAACCAGCCAGAAAATAAAATGTTATTTCTATCAAATTCTTACCTCTGCGAGTAGATACATCAAAGACAACTCCTTTTAAGGCCAAATAAATGGGTTTGGTGGGCTGGAATAAGGTGGAAATTATCAAATACAGTTTACTGACATAAATAATAATGATATTACTGGTATAAATGTAGATATGTGGTAAGAAGGTTGCTCCCCAACCACATGGTTCCAGGTTCAGTCCCACTATGTGGCACCTTGGGCAAGTGTCTTCTATTAAAGCCTTGGGCCGACCAAAGCCTTGTGAGTGGATTTGGCAGATGGAAACTGAAAGAACCCATTGTGTGTGTATATATATATATATATATATATATATATATATATATATACACACATATATATATATATACACATATATATATATATATATGTATATATATATATATATACGCATATATATATATGTATGTATGTGGTTGGGAAGCAAGCTTCAGACCGCACAGCCATGCCTGCACCTATATATATTTATTTAAATTTAGAAAAACTGACACCTGTATCTGGAATATAACCTGTATGTACATGATACATATGTAATACAAAACCACATTAAAAATATAAATCCAAAACCAGGATGTTTGTGTCATAGAACCGGGGGTGACTTAGGAGGTGGGTTGGCATCAAAAGGGTTAAATGAAATCAGTTTATTATGGATCATGTTTTGTATAAATGCTTAGCGCCCTGAATCACTGTTTACTTCAAAAGATAGTTCGATAGCACTCCCTTATGTAGGAATTTATATTGTTTTATTAAATGTGTGTATCAAAGTTCAATATTCATCTTGTTCCTAGTTGTATGACATTGGTTGATGGCAGTATGTCGACCAATTTTGCTGTAGGTTTTTTTTAATTTTTATTTTTCCCCCTTTTTTGTTTTCGATTCAGTTCTTATGTATCTGGAATTAACTTGGCAATTCTTTCTTGTAATACTATCACTTTTTTTTTTGACATGTGATGCTGTCATGTAAGAGCAAATTCCTTTCTGTCACATATTTTAAACCTGGAAACCGAGCTGGGTTTCACATATCAGAACCAACACCACTACCCCCACCACCACCACCACCACCACCACTGCCGCTGCTGCCGCTGCTGCCGCTGCTGCCGCCACTGCCACTGCCACCGCAACCACCACCACCGCCACCACTGCCACAACCGCCACCACCACCACCACCACCACCACCACCACCTTCAGTGCTTGCAGTACCATGTTGGAATACATTCTTCAATACACGAGAAATTCATTGTGTTACATAAGAAAAATTAATTTCTGGAACAAAACTAATTCTACAAACGCAAAAGAATTTTTTGTGTAGAAATGCAGCCTAGTGTCTAGAGCAGTGGTTCCCAACCTGTTGTCTGCAGACCCCTGGTGGTGCGTGGATCCCTAGTGGTCCACAAAAATAGTACTGCGGGGAGCGGAGTCCATGAACATGTTAAGCTGATGGACCTTTCAATATCCTGGGGTCTGTGGCAAAACTCATTTAAATAAAAGGAGTCCCTGGTTGTGAAAAGGTTGCGAACCACTGATCTAGAGTGTTGCACTCACAGTCACAAGATAGTGGCTTCAATTCTTGGACCGGGTAATGCATTGTGTTCTTGAGCAAGACACTTCATTTCACACTGCTCCAGTCCCCTCAGCTGGTACAGATGAGTACCCCTAAAAAAGGGGAAGCTAAAGTTATCTTCTCTAGTCATGCCGATACATAGGGGCCCGCTTTCCCGGTTTCATGGCTTATCTGTTCCCCACCTGTATGTGTATGTGTATGTGTGTGTGTGTGTGTGAAAGAGAGAGAGAGAGAGAGAGAAAGAGAAAGAGAGAGAGAGTGTTGATATCCTTCAGCTTTGCTTGAGAGAAACAATGACACGATGTTTCCATTATTTTTGTAACAATACGTCGGGTTGCTTTGTGCTTTCAAAGACCTTGTGATATAAAGGAAGACTTACAAGGGAAACAGGTAATGATTGATGGAAGGAAGAACATTCAGCAGTAAAATCCTGCCTCAGACACCTCCATCTAACCCATGCCAGCATGGAAAAACAGATGTTAAACAAGCAAACAAGTGAAATCTATTTACAAATTCCATTTACAGAATAATCTGAAATATAACCATGGAAATATGTCATTTCTTTCTCCAGATCTATTTTCACCTTTTATCTTTTATTTGTTTCAGTTATTTAGCTGTTGGCCATGCTGGAGCATCACCATGAAGGGCTTTAGTTGGACAAATTGACCGCGGTGCTTATTTTAAATCTGGTACTTATTCTATCAGTCTCTCCTGATGGACTACTAAAATATCGGGACATAAACAAACCAACACTGGTTGTCAAGCAGTGGGAAGTGGGAGGGGAGACAAGCACACACACACACATATGCATACATAGACGGACACACAGACACACACACAAACACAGACAGAGACACACACACACACAGTTAAATGATGAAGATAATGATGTTGATTTAACTGAGTAGTTCTCTTTGCCTAAGGACCCCTTTCATCCCTATTTTTCTCAGGTGCACCCCCATAGCCATTCGGTCTTTAAAAATCCTATCGTACTTTCATAATTAAATATCATTAGTAATCATACAAACAAACTCATTAAAATATTTTGTGTATTATAGAAATAAAACCAATGACCAAATCTTATATAGACCCCCAAACATTATGTGGACTCCAGTTGAGAAACACTGCTTCAGCTCGTTAGTTTTTTTTTTAATAAATGGCACGTATAATGGAAAATTGCAGAAGACTTTGTACTCACATCAGACCCTCCATAGTCTTTGAGTTCCTTTGCAGTAAATATCTTCACTGGTACAATTCCTTTAAGGTCTCTAATTATATCATATGGTATTGGGATTTTCTCAGTTGCAACAACAGACAAAAACAGGAAGAGTATTGTTGCCGTCATGTTATATGTAGGAATATGTGTCTTGCTCAGGGTTGAAGAATAATGGTTGGAATGAATGTGATATCCAATGACATTAGTGGAAAGGTAACAGCTCTTGGACTGGTATTGGCTAGTTAAATACATTCGTTACGTGAAGAGTTTAATCAAATAAAACAATATTTAATCAGTAATCACACAAATCAAATAGACACACAGAAACAGTTTAAATAAACAGCAAATATCCCAGAATACACAGTGAGTGTTTATTCACCAAGAATCTGAGATGAGCTGTGTACACACACACACACACACACACACGCACACACACACACATATTTTCCTCAAGACATTTAGCCTCTCTCACTCTGTCTGTGTCTTTCTATCTCTCACTCTGCTTCATCTTCACTAAATGTATGTATAAATGTGTGTATGTGTATGTATGGATGTGTCATATGTAATCATATATATATTTAAATGTATGATGTATGTTTGTATGGCTCTATGCATATATATATATATATACATATATTGTCGGTCGACCAAAAAAAGCTGGTATTTCTGTCAAAACTAAAGTTCAAGCATTCTAATAATTATCTAACTCCAGTCTGTCCCTTGCACATGTCGCAATAGATACTTGTACGCTCAATAGATAATTGACACTTCAATTTCCCCCAAGACACCTGATGAAGGCTGGAGAATACATCAGCTGAAACGTTGTGTTAACAACAAACAAGATGAAGACAAATATCCGTCAAATGTAAATAATATCTATCTTACTGTTCTCTTTCCCTTTCGCTTCCTCTCCCTGTACCCATATATGCATATGTATATACATATATATGTACGTACGTATATGTGTGTGTATATATATATATATATATATATATTATTTATATTATATATATACATACACACACACACACATACATATATATTCATACATCAATACATATATATATATATTAGATGGCTATGTCTACATTTGTTTACCCAACTGCTTAACAGTGCTGGTTTGTTTACGACCCCTGTAACTTACTAGTTCAGCAAAAGAAGCTGACAGAATAAGTAACATCATCATTATCATCATCATCGTCATCATCAACATTATCATTTAATATCTGTCTTCCAATGCTGGCATGGGTTGGACAGTTTGGCAGGAGTTGGCAAGCCAGGGAGCAGCACCTTGCTGCACCCTTGTCTGCTTTGGCATGGTTTCTACGGCTGGATGCACATCTTAACCCTAACCACCTTACAGAGTGTACTGGGTGTTGTTTAAGGTGGTTGTCCCAGCATGGCCACAGTTCACTGGCTGAAACACGTAACAGATAAAAGACACAAGTCATGCTCATTTGATATTCTGAATAAAGACAAATTCCGATTATTATAAAATGTATTTATTTTATATAGCTTTACATTGTATAAATTGCTGCAAGCAGTCATTTGATATGTATGATTGCATATATTATACATAGGATTCCAAAGAAAATGGCTGCCAGCACCATACTTTTGATGTTTTCATATTGAAGAGCTGTTAATTCTTTCTCTACAAAAAAGATAAAAAAAGAAACATTATTAAGTATTCAAATGACAGAAGATAAAGTAAAGCCAAACAGGCAAGGTACAATACAAAAAAGCTGGAATTCAGAATTTGATGGGTCTTCTTCTCAAGTACGACATAATGCCAAAGGTCTTGGTCATTGCCTCCATGGGGCCCAACACTCAAAAGGAACTCGGCTACTTTGCCTCTATACAAATACACATATACATATATGTATGTGTATATTTCTGTGTGTAACTGTGTATGTTTGTATCTCTTTGTCTTGTAATTGTACAATTGTCGTAAATGGGTGCCACTGTCGTACCTGCATTGTTATTCATTTCCAATATTCTGCTGAAACATGACTGGCCATAATGAAAATATACCACCTTGCCTGAAAACAGGTGAGGGTTGGTGACTGGAAGAGCATTGGGCTCTAGAAGATCAGTCTCAATAGATTACATCTGACCCATGCAAACATGGAAAAGTAGACATTAAATTTATGATGATGATGATGATGGTGATGATGAGTATATGTATACACTTGTTGCAATATGTTCATTGTACTGAGCTTTTAACTATCGTATTTCTGCATTACTTATCTATTGCACCAGAGGTCTAATAAATGGTGCAGATAGTGTTACCCAGTGTGCTTATCAGAACTGTCATTAAATTTACAATTATCATTGTCATTATCATAATCATCGTTTTAACATCCACTTTTCCACTGCATGGATCAGATGGAATTTGTTGAGGCAGATTGTTTACAACTGGATACCTTTCCTGTCACCGACCCTCACCAGTTTCTATGGCCAGACATGTTTTTAAGGAAGATTGGAAATGAAAGGCATCACATGCATGACAGTAACACACACAGCTAATGAAGCTCATGACATAAATTCCTGTTCTCTTGTCATTTATGTAATGTTTTATTATGCTCTGTACTCAACTAACACTTCTTTCTGGTGCAAATCTATATTACTGAGTTTTAACCCCAGGTTATTTGGACCACTATGTTGAAGCAAAATATTAATAGGCACACACACACCATTATCATCATTGTCATTTAACATTCGTCTTACATGCTAGCAAGGGTTGGACACACACATGATGGGATTCTTTTAGTTCCCACCTACTCAATGCATTCACAGAGCTTTGGTCTGTCTGAGGCCAAAGCAGAAGACACTTGCCTAAGGTACCACACAGTGGGATAAAATACAAAAGCCATGTGGCTGGGAAGCAAACTTCTTACACATGTGCCTACAATTACAAAATACCAGGAAAAAAACTGAAATATTTCAAACTATAAACTGTTGGTGTCTAATCACTTACAGCTGTTAAATGTTTCAGCATTGATAATAATATCTATTCATCTTTCCCAATATCATTTTTAATCAAAATGAAATAGAAAGGGTATGCACTAATTAATGATTACCACTAACTGGAATGAAATAGGACAGAGCAGTGTAAATGTAAAGGAATTTTGAAATAGGAAGTTGTGTCACAGAAATCAAGTGACTGGCATGATGGCTTTCAATTAAGCATTTTCAAATACTACTTACCATGTTTCTTAATTTGCTTTCGTAACCGGTCTTGACAGTCTAGAAAACTCAACCTGAAAGGAAAGAATAAAACAGGAGTTTAAAGTAAAAAAAAAAACCTTCATTGTTGCGAGAAATGTAAATCAGACCTTTGAGAAGGATTTCCAGTAACAATAGATCATATTTGATGGTATATAAAACGCTCTTTTAGTCCCCACAAAAATGTCCCAAAAATTCAACCTGGATCCTTTATGTGAAGTTGGACCTATATTACATGCTTTGAAGCACTAAAAACTCTTTCCCCTGAATTTATGTGCAGCTGAGATTGGGGTATTATTTAACATTCCTGTGTCTTTCGTGCCATCAAATACAGTACCTCCTCCTGAACAATACCAAGGTATAGCTTCAGCCAGCAACTCAGCTCAGGTATGGAATGCTAAAAACGAATACAAAGATATTAGGTTACAGCAAAAATGGATAAATACATAAAAAAAAAAGAATAATGAGAAAGAAATATGTGCAATAGTGTGGTTTGGTAAGAAATAATATGGTGCAGGGAAGAATTTCTGGGTAACATCACATATGTAAAGGAACAGATTTAGGTAGAACATGAAAAGATAAGGGAAAAGAGTTCTGAGGTAAAACAGCAGGGGGGATCAGTTCTGAGAAAACATAACACAACAGAGTAGCTCTGAACAAAAATTGAAAATGATATATGGAATTGCTGAAGGAAATACTACATGCTTGCAATACAACTTAGAAGCAGAGAAATATTAAAGAGAATTCTTCATACGAACCATCACATCGTAGAGCTATAACAGTTCAAGGATGAACTACTAACAAGTGTATAATTAACTGAAGACAACACTAATTAACAGAAATGAGAGTGAAAGACAAATAAATAAAACGTTTTTTGTTGCATTTTGGGAGGGTCATTATGTTAATAATAAACGCAACACTCAAAGGTGGCGAGCTGGCAGAAATGTTAGCATGCTGGGCGAAATACTTAGTGGTATTTTGTCTGTCTATTTGTCTGAGTTCAAATTCCAGCGAGGTTGACTTTGCCTTTCATCCTTTTGAGATTGATAAATTAAGTACCAGTTGCGTACTGAGGTCAATCTAATTAATTGGCCCCCACTCCCAAAATTTCAAGCCTTGTGCCTAGAGTAGAAAAGAATAAACACAACACTGGTTCCGTTGTACTTCTTTAATAATTATTATTAGTCAATTCATTAATCATTTAACCAGTTAAATAATCTGTAGTTTGATTAATTGTTTGGTCACACAACCAAGCAGCTAGTTTCGCTAAAGTTCTTTCGTTGCCGTTCACAACTTCATCAATGATACCCTCTCTACTCCAGTTTGGTTCAGATTATTTAACTGATTAAATGGTTAATAATTTGATTAGTAATAATTCTTTCTGCTATAAGCACAAAACCTGGAATTTTGGTGGAGGAGACTAATCGGTTACATTAACCCCAGGGTTCAACTGGTACTTATCTTACCAAATGAAATGACAAGCAAAGTTGACCTCGGTGAAATTTGAACTCAGAACATTAAGACAGACAAAATGCCGCCTTAGTTGACAAATAATAATGGTTTCATATTTTGGCACAAGGCCAGCAATTTTAAGGGAGGGGTTAGTCAATTATATTGATCCCAGTATCAATACTCAACTGGTACTTTTTTTTTGTCGACCCTGAAAGGATGAAAAGCAAAGTCGACTTTGGCAGAATTTGAAATCAAAACATGAAGATGGGTGAAATGCCCCTTAGCATTTTGCCTGGCATGCTAACAATTCTGCCAGCTTGCTGTCTTAGCTGACAAATAATAATAATAATAATAATAATAATAAAAGAAATGAAAGAACCAATTCATGTATGTCTTATTGGCATGATGATTTTGCCAAATAAGACAAAATCCATTTCAACGTACAAAGTTCACATCAAGAATCTTGCAAACCAAACAACACAAAAATGAAATTAAACGGTACAAAAGAGAAAAACTGGACAGTTCTTGTGTGGTGGTTATAGGCCAGCTCTGATTGAGAAAACAATTGAGAATACCAAGAAGAACCAGTAGATAATACAGCGAAATGACAAGGCTGTTTAGATAAGGACTGGAAAAAGTCGAATAGGAAATACACTGAGAGGGAAATACCCAAAGTGTGAAAATAACTGAAAGAAAAGACATGTGGGAGAATGTAGCAAAAATATAAATAAATAATATAAAATTAAATTGGATAAAAATGGGAAATACCAGAATAGTTTTAGATAAGAAACTATGTACTATAGCAGAGTTGCTCTTTTGAACCAGGAATGATAATTTAGAGATTAGTAATTGAGATTACATGATTGCTGAATGTTTTATGCACTGGAATATAATGGTAAATTGAAGCCCATTCCGTGTGTGTGTGTGTGTGTGTGTGTGTGTGTGTGTGTGTTCTCTCCCACCACTTGACAACTGGTGTTGGTGTATTATCTAATGAACCCATTTATGTAAAACCAGCTGGTTTTACATAAATGCTTGACTGAAACCAAACAATCCCTCACATTAAATATAACCAACACAGACGTTGCTATCAAAAGAACACATTCTGTTTCTTTTTCCTTTGGTCAAACCAGAATAATTGTCTTTAACCATCCTTTCCTCTCTACCCCATTCTTATGAATATCAACTTTCTTCTTCTGCTTCTAATAAAATCATTTCTTACTGGTATCACACCAACAAGTCCAGTTTAACCTTTTGATAAATAAAAATCGATAAAATATGTAAGCAACAGAAACGATTGACTAAAAACTCTTGAGGATTATGCTCCAGCATGGCCAGAATCTAATAACTGAAACCAGAAGAAGAAATATTTATATGAAGACATGCAGGTTGCCACAAGAGCATGCAAAATGCATAGTTGGAATTTGTATATATATTTCAAGGTATGCGAGTATGTATGGCTTACAAACTGCTTATCACTGATGTAGCTTAAATTTCTTGAACTTATGCTGACTTTGAACTTATGCTGTGTCATATGACAGCCACAACACAACAGTTCATCATATGATGACATACTATAGAGATATACCTTATTAGATTATTTAACATATTAAAGAAAGATAACAAGGAACGTGTAAGTTATTTTAACAAGATAGCTGCATACAGCATTACGAGAGGGAGATGCTAACTTTTGTTCTGTAGGCATGGCCGTGTGATTAGAAGGTTACTTCTCAACTGCATGGTTCCGGGTTCAGTCTCACTGCATGGCACTTTGGGTAAGTGTCTTCATTTCGCCCGGCGTGCTAACGTTTCTGCCAGCTCACCACCTTCCAGTTTTTGTCAAGCAAATCCACTCACAAGTCTTTGGTCAGCCTGGAGCCATAGTAGAAAAACACTTGCATAAAGTGCTGCACAGAGGGATTGAACTTGAAACCACATAGCTAGGAAGCAAGCTTCTTAAACCACACAGCCAGGCTAGCACTTATTCTTTATTATATAAAGCTTGCTAGATTTATTCATTTAGACAAGATAATGCTAATCCCTTTTACATACTGCACAATTTACAAAGTATTGTCTCTTAATCCTCCCATTATACAGATGCCATATTTTATAATGAGATTCTTAAGTTTTCAATATGAGACTTAATGTTCAACTAATCCTCTTCCAGCGCCAATTGAACATAATTGATGCCAAATAAGGACACTGAAACACTTGTGTTCTAACTACAAAACAAAGAAATTTTCACTTTGTCTTTTACTTGTTTCAGTCATTGGAGTGTGGCCATGCTGGGGCACCACTTTAAAGGAGTCAAACAAACTGACCCCAGAACTTATTGTTTGCAGAGTATGTGGTACTTGTTCTATTGGCCTCTTTCATCAAACCATTAAATTTTGTGGATGTAAACAAACAAACACTGGTTGTCAAGCAGTGGTGGCGTGGGAGCAGGGTGGGTGTTTAGCAAACACAGACACAAAATCCAGCAGATTCAAACGTGACAAAACACTAATTGCTGTTGTGTCTTGCTGTGTTCGTAACATTCGATATCATTAACGCAAGGGACAAGGCTGGCCCCTTTGACTTACTGGTGCAATGTGAAATAAAGCGTCTTGCTCAAGGACACACTGCACTGCTGGGAATTGAACTCATGACCTCATGATCATGAGCCAAACACTCTAACCCCTAAGCCATGTGCCTTCACCAGAATTATTAGCACATTGGATAGAATAGTTAGGTTAAGTTAAGCCTTTTGCTCTTTACGGAGCATAGGCCATCAATGACTTTTCTCTTGATTCTGGGCCGTCTTCTCCTCTTGTTGGCTTTGAATTGTCATTGATGCTTTTTTCTAGGTAGGGCTGTTGGCTCTATGCAAACCTATTTTTACCTGTGGGAAGAGGTGGTCTCTAATATAAATGGTACACATAACAACAAAGAAGCAAGTACTAACCACTTCAGATAGTGTCAGTTTGCAAAGTTAGCAAATATTACTGCTACGGCTATGTAAACCATTAATTTCATTAACATGTCCTACTACTACTACTACTACATGAATTACCAATACGTATCTACACCTACCATTATTACAATGCATATCTACTACTGCTGCTGCTATTACACAGGTTATCATCCTGGCGCATAAGTACCATAAACCAACAAGGCAGTTTCTACTTTCACTCAGTACGCTAGACATAGCAGCTAGATTCCTCTTAAACCCACGCCTTACTTTCTTAAAATGAGAAGGATAACATTAGATAATGTGGAGTCCTGGACTGGATACACTGCCTGAACATAAGATGAGATGGCCACGACTAAATCATGTTTTGATCACAGGTCTGCTTGGTCAGAGCTGACTGGGGGCTAAACAAATGTAGCAACCACTACTACTACCACCACCACCACCACATAATGTTCATATCTTGTACTGCTACTGCTACTACTACTACCTCTACTAGAGCTGCTGCTGCTGTGACCACCACCATCCAACAAAGAAAACTCTATGTGCCAACTCGTCCTGTTAGAAATAGCAGCCAAATCTCTTTCAACTCAAATGATTATCTTTAAAAAAAGAATGCATTCTTTATCATCATTGAGAAAAACACAAATTCTCTTGTGCTAAGTGTTCAGAATCCCAGAGTCCATAACTCTTCAAAACAGTAGTTTAACCCTTTCAATACCAACCCGACTGAAACCACCTCTGGCTTTGTAGTACAAATGTCTTGTTTTCAAAAGCTCTAAATTAAAATCTCCCACCAGACCTTAGTCACAATTCATGTTCCTAACACTAGCTTAATGATAACTAAGTTATTTTACTAAATTCTTTGTTATATTTAAAATTAACTGAATGAAACACAGAGCATCTCAACAGAAATATGGTGATACCAACTGGTGTAAGAATGCCTCCACCTAGTTCTTTGACATTTGGGTCCAGTAGAGTAAAATAGCAATGAAAGGGGTCCATAGATAAAAAAAATGGTTGAGAACCACTGGAGTCCAACCAATGTATCTCATTACCTCCATATAAGTAGGCTATAAGCATGTGTGGTACACCAAATCTGTCTGTTGCCTCACATTGTCTTTTATCATAAGGACTAGGCACACACTTCCATTGTATGTACCTAGTTCTCTATCCAGGTTGACAGAAACGACACCATTCCATGTGTTGGCCAGAGCCTCTTTCAATAGTTATTTTGGCAAGATAGATATGTTACTTTCCTCCTTGACTGTTTCTAGGCATATTCCTTGAACAAGAAGATACTAACTTTTGCAACATATTTCTCTCACGTTTTTAAGCTTTAGTTTTTTTAGCCAGTTTATGTCCAGTGGTTCTTTTTTGGCTAATGACACTGGTAAAGTTATGATGAAAATTCTTGTGTGTCAAAGTACAGATATCCGTTCTTGAATACATGTCTATCTGCATAAGTGTTTATTTTTCTGCATAAAAAATGAATATGTAATGTTCTTTGTACCACATCCTGCCAAACAGGGCATTAGGTTCCTCACCTCTCTATGTAATGGGTCGACAAAAACACAACATAAAAAGCATCCACTTTAGAAAGTGATCCAATATCTTTTTTTTTGTGAAATTCATAAGCTTGTAAAAGACATGTCTATCACAGGCAACTCGAAGCTAATAACAATAGTAATAATAATAATATATAACTGTAGCAATAATCTAATTTGAATGTCTAATAAAAAATATGCAATTATACATACAAACATGCACAAGTAAAACAAAGAACTAATAAAAACAATACGGTGAGAGAGAAAGGGCAGAGTGGATATTTCCCTCTAAATTTTCTGGAGGATGTGAAAAATGACAGAAAAAAAAAGGGACTGAAAAAGGAAATGCAAGCATTCATATCAGCAAGAAGATTGACATTAAAATTTAGGTGTTGCATTCCAGAAAAGTATCAAAAACTAGGAATAAAAAAAAAAAAAGAAGAAAACTGCATTAAGGTGTACATTGTCAAAATATTGTTAATCCTTACATAAAAAATCTGGGAAAGTATCAGGAAATCACCTACCGGATATCTCTGGAATAAATAAATGTTAAAAGAACCATATGAAAATAAGAGAGAGAATGAAAGACACAGGGAGATGGAATACAAACGTGAAAATGGTTTTGTTTTTCTTAATAAAAAAAAAAAGCAGGGAGCTTTTTAATAGATACATCAATTCCACTGTATAACTACTTAACAGAATGGTAATTATACAGTACTGTTATTTGATAGAACAACTATCCCACAAAGCAGCTATTTGGCAGAACAAATATCCCACAAAACAGCAATTTGATAGAACTATCCCACAAAACAGCAATTTGATAGAACTATCCCACAAAACAGCAGTTTGATAGAACTATCCCACAAAACAGCAATTTGATAGAACTATCCCACAAAACAGCAATTTGATAGAACTATCCCACAAAACAGCAATTTGATAGAACTATCCCACAAAACAGCAATTTGATAGAACTATCCCACAAAACAGCAATTTGATAGAACTATCCCACAAAACAGCAATTTGATAGAACTATCCCACAAAACAGCAATTTGATAGAACTATCCCACAAAACAGCAATTTGATAGAACTATCCCACAAAACAGCAATTTGATAGAACTATCCCACAAAACAGCAATTTGATAGAACTATCCCACAAAACAGCAATTTGATAGAACTATCCCACAAAACAGCAATTTGATAGAACTATCCCACAAAACAGCAATTTGATAGAACTATCCCACAAAACAGCAATTTGATAGAACTATCCCACAAAACAGCAATTTGATAGAACTATCCCACAAAACAGCAATTTGATAGAACTATCCCACAAAACAGCAGTTTGATAGAACTATCCCACAAAGGCGGCGAGCTGGCAGAAATGTTAGCATGCCGGGCGAAATACTTAGCGGTATTTCATCCCAATTATGTGTGTGTGTGCATTTATATGTATCCTTGTCTTGGCATCACGTGATGTTTGCAAACGAGCATTACTATCTTACAAGTGATGTTGCTTGTCTGGCTATTGGGGAAATATTACCTTATTTGGAAACAGGTGAGGGTTGGTGACAGAAAGGGCATCCAGCTGTTGGAAATCTATCTCAACAAATTCCGTCTGACCCATACAAGCATGGAAAAGTAGACTTTAAATGATGTTGATGTAAAACAGTTGTCTTTAGAGAAAAGAAAAATTTTAAATAGAAAAAAGTGAAATATGAACTCCTTGTATTCTCTGCCTTTCTTTCTGACAATTCTTATTACGTATCATGGTTGGTTTACATCAATCACCAACTACGGAGTACGCTAAGGGGGAACAACTCGCTTGGGTTTATTGGGTATCATTACATAGCAACAGAAACGAGATGACTGGATGCAGTGGCAGGATGCTAACGATTTGGCACGGCCGACTGGACATTCAGCGTGTTATTGGTGATAGTACTTTGTGGTGCCAGAGAGAGAGACAAACACATACAGACAGAAAAAGCGAGAGAGAGATATACAAATTTATTAATTGAACACGGTGGCTGTGTGGTATGAAGCTTGCTTCCCAACCATATGGTTCCGGGTTCAGTCCCACTGCGTGGCACCTTGGGCGAGTTGTCTTCTACTATAGCCTCGGGCCGACCAAGGCCTTGTGACTGAATTTGGTAGACGGAAACTGAAAGAAGCCCGTCGTGTATATATATGTGTGTGTGTGTGTGTGTTTCTGTCTGTCCCACCACCATCACTTGACAACCGATGTTGGTGTGTTTACGTCCCCGTAACTTAGCGGTTCGGCAAAAGAGACCGATAGGATAGGCACTAGGCTTACAAAGAATAAGTCCAGAGGTCAATTTGTTTGACTAAAGGCAGTGCTCCAGTATGGCCGCAGTCAAGTGACTGAAGAAAGTAAAAGAGATATGAACACTTGTCTTCTCCTCAGACACAGAGAAATATGCTCACACATAAACAGTGAGAGGGAGGGAGGGAGGCAGGCAGAGAGAGAGAGAGAGAGAGAGAGAGCGGGGAAAACAGAGAGATAGAGAGAAAGGGAGAGAAGAGGGGGAAGGAACGAAACATTAAGTCGTCTGGTATGTGACTAAGTCAGCATCGAATTGGTGATTCCAAAACTAAGCTGAGTCTGCAATCATGTTCCGGTTCACGGTCGAAGTCAGTTCATTTACACTTTTAAATAGACATGAAAGCCACAAAACATCTTTCTCTTCCAAAAAGAAAAGAAAAAATGGGAAACCAAAAAAAAAAAGAAAAGAAAAGTGATCTTGTGCCCGGATTGAAATTCAGGAGTCAGTGTGAAGGGAGATAATTCGTACAGAAGTAATTCTGTGAACGCGTTCAAATAGAATTAACTTAGTCTTTCATTATTCAAGACGAGAGGGGACTGAACCTTTTGTACAAGCAACACAGTTTAGAACAAATAAAACTATATACTGAAAAAAACCAAAAAAAAAACCAAAGGAATTTATATATTGTGGCCTATTGATATATAAATCTAAACTACAGAAAATTATTACTGTATTACTTGAGTATTATGGCACTCGGTCGGTTACGACGACGAGGGTTCCAGTTGATCCGATCAACGGAACAGCTTGCTCGTGAAATAACGTGCAAGTGGCTGAGCACTCCACAGACTCGTTTACCCTTAACGTAGTTCTCGGAGAGATTCAGTGTGACAAGGCTGGCCCTTTGAAATACAGGTACAACAGAAAGTAAGAGTGAGAGAAAGTGTACAGCAGGGTTCACCACCATCCCCTGCCGGAGCCTCGTGGAGCTTTAGGTGTTTTCGCTCAATAAACACTCACAACGCCCGGTCTGGGAATCGAAACCGCGATCCCATGACCGCGAGTCCGCTGCCCTAACCACTGGGCCATTGCGCCTCCACTAAGGAGCACTCTGTTGGTTACTATCAACCTGCTGGTGAAATTAACGTGCAAACGACTGATCAATCCACAGACACGTGTACCCCTAACGTAGTTCCTAGGGAGATTCAGTGCGACACAGAGTGTGACAAGACTGTCCCTTTGAAATAGAGGTACTACTCATTTTTGCCAGCTGAGTGGACTGGAGCAACGTGAAATAAAGTGTCTTGCTCAAGGACACAACGCGTTGCCGGGAATTGAACTCACGACCTTACGATCGTGAGCCTTCACGCCTACATGGTAAACAGAGCCTATTAGAACATGTTCTCCTATTCAACTTGTATGCAAACAAGATGAAGAGTTATATATATCTGTGCAGCCTATAAATTACAAAATTTGTTTGTACCCTTAACTGACCCCTGATATTGAATCTGCCTTCCACTCATTAGTTGGGCTGGAGATTCTCTCCAAATTTGAACTCAAAGGGCCATTGGATATCAATAAATTCAAATGAATAATTTGAAAACCACCCGTCCCTCTGTCATTCTTTCATATCCCTCAATACTATATCCAACTCAGTTCAAGAAGTCTTGTCTTGTGAGTACTTGGTGACCTCACTAGTGTTGGTGCCACGACAAAGAAACAAAGAAACAGTACATTCAGTAAAGTGGTTGTCATTAAGAAAAACATCTGGCAGCAAAAACCATGCCGTAGCAGAACATATTTCACATCAGTACGTGGTATTTGTCAACAGGCATGGTTGTGTGGTTAACAAGTTTGCTTCTTAACCACGAGTCTTGGTGTTCAGTCCCATGGTGTGACACCTTGGACAAGAGTCTTTTACTATAAACCTGGGTTGACCCAAACCTTGTGAATGGATTTGGTACAGAAACTGAAAGAAGCCTGTCATGCGTGCATGTATGTATGTATGTATGTATGTATGTATGCACGTATGTCATTATTCAATTTTATTTCAAGATATCTTGCCAATGGAGAAAGGCTCCGCCATTGAAATTTCAACATCATCAACAAGGTATTTTTGTTTGCATTATATGCATGCAGATTTGTATGTTTTGCTCCACGTATGCACTCTCATGCATACAGCCGCATATCTAGACATGCTCATGTATATCTAAATGATAAACTTGTATGTATGTATGTATGTATGTATGTATGTATTATGTATGTATGTATGTATGTACGTACGTATGTATGTATGTATAGGGGACACCCTTGTCTTGACATCGTGTCATGATTGTAAACAAGCTGGTGATTAGCAACTGTAGTTTCATCGAAGCGAAAGTGACAGGGTAATCCACCAAATGCTATCCTTTACACACGCACACACATATAAAGACAGGCATTTTCTTCATAGCTTTCATATAATATTTCGAAAATACATTCAAGCAGCAAATATTTCAAAAGCAAAGCAGGTTCGGATTAACAACTGAATGACCGAAAACATGTAACTCAAAAGTATTGCAATTACGAGTCTTTCAGTTGGTTATAATGCATTAAAGACTACTCTACGCTTATGTATTGACTATTGTAATTTATCGCTTCTTAGTCAATCAATAGATATATAACCAAGTGCAAATGGTTTGCATTTGCAACAGCCTACTGAGTTGACTTGGAGGAACCACACCAATGTAATCTCTCGTAGTACTACACGAAAACCAATTCTTCAGCAGTGTCCCACATTCTAACAGAATTACGGGACTCTTTGATGATGGTAATAGGTTAGCGAATGACAGCTGTCTCGTGAATCAATATTATCTTATTAATGAATTATTGGCAAATGGGGGCTACATTATCCCGAGCACGGCAATAAGAACTCCCCTCCACACACATCCTGAGTAAAAAGCATCATCTGACAATTTTTTATGGAGTCAATATTCATTTGATTATAGGACATTTTCTGCAGAAAGAAAACAAAAATTACAGTAAACGAATAAGCCAACTATAATCTTCACATTCTTGCTGTGTCAGCTTCCGTAGCTGATAATACCTGATCGAAGCTAATGATTATTGTATCAAAACAAAGAGGGATAACAGCTGGAAACAGATGTCTACTTCATTCTCACACTACAACAAACATTCTCTTTCGGTTTCTCTTTCTAAATGCACAGTGTTAATAGAATGCAGTCGATAAAAATTAAGTCTGATATGTATAAGACACCCCCTACATCTAACTGGGGGGAAATAGCAGGCGAATCTCCCTTAGATCACACCCTTACTGCCTTATAGAAAGATACAAAGTAGTTCTACATAACTCTGAATAGACGGGCTAGTCATGCCTGGAATGCCTTTAATCATAGGTCTGGTTAAACAACAAAGAATAAATATAATAAAACCTTGATTAAATCCATAATATTTACGTATGACAACCACGGCTGGCATCCGTCTCCAACATAAAGAAACTACAAGAAATCCTCCGAAATTCTGAAATAAACCATCCTAAATCAATACATCTGCATGAATTATTTCGTTCATGCATAATTTATATCCATATTTGTTTAATTTTCTGATGTCTTTGTAAAACTGTGTTTATAATGAATAGGTTAATAAACCATATATATATATATATATATATATATATATATATAATTTGCATATTATTGGAACTACTTATAACTTTTGTAGACATAGCTACATCATACAGCATTATATATGCTTCCTTCTTATTTTAGAGGGTTTCACTGATCAGATATTTTAAAGGAGAAAACGAAACTTCGATAATAAAAATTAATAAAAAAAAACCCTTATACAATGGGATGTTTACTATGGAGAGAACATATTGTTGTTTTGTGAGGAGGGGATCCTCTTTCAAAAGAGATATGTTAGAAGGAAGTTGATGGATTGGCAACTATGTTGTGAAGGGGAGATATTTCGTTTAATAATAGAAGATTAATATTATTGTGTGTATATATATATATATATATATATATATATATATATATATATATAGTATTAGGGAAAAGAACCAAGGTTTCTGAACTCATACTATATATTAATATATATTTTATACTGTGAAGCTTATTTTAATTTTTAATAAATTGATTTTAATTGAGTTTTTACCTGTAATTTTTTATTTTATCCCTATTATTATTATTATTATTATATATATTTATACATATATATATATGTAAACACACACACACACATGTATGGAAAGAGGGTGTGTGAGTGAGAAGCTGCGCTCAGCGTATGATAATATCGTAAAATAAATAAATAATGAGGTCCCACCTTTCGTTATCTGCAAGATTTTTCTCCCGCAATGATTTGTCTATCCGTTCGATATGTGTTCGACATGCCTTAATTCCTTTCTCGACAGCTTCGATCTGAAGAATGATGAAAGATTATAGATTATAGATCATATCAAATCGCCCCAAACATAATAAATACGCTAATATATATTATAAATGGGGGTTTGAAAAAAAAGCCGTACTTGCCTGACCAAAGATGCTAGGCATATTGATGACATAACACGTGTCATGCACTGAAAGTCGACTTCCGTTATTAAAACTAATTAAAATATTAAATTTCCCACTGTTTTCACAAGAATATCTTTAATTATTCTTTTCTATATTTTTAATTAATTATGGAGATTCGATATCAATATTTAAATCAATTAAAGTCATATATGTAATACGCTTGATTATTCAATTTATTTCTCACGCGCGTACTGATTCACGCATAATCAGTCTGTTGTATGAGGGGGAAAAAAAACGGGAACCTAAATTCTGGTAAACATGCAATCAAATATAAATAATATATGATAGATTTTGAGTCGATTTTGACGGTGATTATCCCAGCAGTTCGATGACAGAATTACATAGTTATTGTATCATAGTATAAGTGGTTGTGTATTCCACAGACACTTGTATTCTTAATGTAATATTTAGGTATTAATAGAATCATGTGACAGGATTCCCCAGAGTTTCCGTTCAGCCGTATTTGCTTGCGAGGCCTAGGTCGACTCGAGTCTTTATCAGGAGGCATTTGCACAAAGTGCCGCGTGAAGGGACCGAATTCTAGGCCTCGAAATTATAAAGTAAACTTCTTAATCATTTACATTAATTGACATTCTACTACACATCCGTACATGTCATCAACGCCAGAATCATCGGTTTCCGTGTAAGCATAGTTTAGATAGATCTGAAATACAGCATTTTCCTGTGCTAATTTAATTCTCGAGTCTCGACGTTTCTTAACCTAATTCAACCACTTCTCAACTCTTCCTTGGTCTACCACCCAACAACATGTATCATTCATGCGCACCAAACATCCACTGCAATGTAGTCGTTCCTCCCACTTTACATCAGCAGCTCATATCTAAATCGTAGCATACCTATACAAGTGTGCCTTCCACCCGACTTTGTTTCCTCATAACTTTTAGAAAAATGGATATTTTTCAATGAAATTTGTCAGAAATATTTTTCAGATGGTGTAGATTCCGATTTTATCAAAATTTGTTATGAAGAATTTTTTCTATGAGTGGAGAGAGGAGTTTCTAAAAATTCACACGAGTCGGGTTTGTTTCCTCATAACTTTAATAAAAATGAGTATTTTTTAATGAAATTTTCTACAAATACTTTTCAGAGTGTGTAGATTACGCTTATATCAGAATTTAATGTGCAAAAAATATTTTTAAAAAAGCGGGCACGCACACTCCACAATTCTTCGAAATTTCAAGTTTCATTAGATACACAAGTGTCAGTAATCGCAATCTACACACTCTGAATTATATTTGTAGAAAATTTCATAAAAAAAAAAAAAAAAAAAATACCAGTTTTTCTTAACGTTACAAGGAAACAAAGTTGACTCTTGTCAATATATTGAAACTCTTCTCCCCACCCCTGGAAAAAAGATTTTCACAAGAAATTCCAATATAATCGTAATCTACACCACCTGAAGCGTATTTGTAGAAAATGTCATTAAAAAATATCCATTTTCCTTTCTACTATAGGCACAAGGCCTGAAATTTTGGGGGAGGGGGATAGTAGATTACACTGAGCCCAGTACTCAACCGGTATTTATTTTATTGACTCTGAAAGGATGAAAAGCAAAGTCAATCTTTGTGGAATTTGAACTCAGAACATAAAGACAAACCGAATGCTGCTAAGCGTTTCAGTTAGTGTGCTACCGATTCTGCCAGCTCACTGCCTTCCCATTACTGTTAATATCACAATGAAATATGGCCATTTGAGTTAAGGAAGTGGCCTTTATGCTGTCACTTGAACTGCTAGATATAGCAGTTAAATCTCCCTCAAATGATGCTATATTGGCTTAAGACATGTTAGAAATATGATCCTGGGCTTCCCTGCTGATAAGAGGTCATGACTGGAATGTCTCTGAGGTGTTCAATTAAGGCTGACTTGGAGCTGAATAACAACCAAATAACCAAGGTCCTTTTTTCTATTTATTTACTGATCATCATCATCATCATCTTTATTTAAAATCCATTTTCCTTGCTTGCATGGGTCAGATGGAATTTATTGAGGCAGATTTTCTATGACCAGATACCTTTCTTGTGACCAACCATTCCCTGTTAACAAGCAAGGTGATACTTCTTCATGGCCAGAAATGATTTTTATGGAAGACAGGAAACCAGCAACATCACTTTTATGATGGTGATGTACACTTACAACCATCATCTGATGTCAAGACCAGGGTTCACACAATTACACACACATATGATGGGCTTCTTTCAGTTTCCATCTACCAAATCCACACAAGACTTTAGTTGGCCTGGCGTTATAGTAGGGCTGAATTCAAGATGTGAAGCAAGCTTTTGGTTTAAGTTTAAACATTATAAGGCAGTGATAGTGAAAAACATGTAAAACTTCCAAAAAATGTAGTAAAAAAAATAAAGAATCAAAACAGAACAATTGCAAACATTAATCCTCATTATGTTTTATTTGTGACAGGTAACGTTCATTTTTTATGTGAGTCTTTTTACGTTTTTTCTTTAAATATGTTTCCACTTTGCCTTTCTCTTTTAATTCTCGATACTTTTGAGCAATCTGTAGTAATTTCTTGTCAGCTGAATAAAAATGAAAAGAGAAAACAAATTAAAAACATTATAATTAAACAAAGACATTAGCATTATTCATTTCTAACTGAACATTTATGGTAGATGTCTTTCTCTAAAGACCATAGCACTCTCTGGAACATAGGCACCATCGGGGGTCGATAAATTAAATACCAGTTGCATACTGGGGTCGATCTAATCGACTTGCCCCCCCCCCTCCCTGCCAAATTTTAGGCCTTGAGCCTAGAGTAGAAAAGAATATAATGAATATAAAGCAAAATCAGTAAATTAACAAAAATAAACTTACATTTCTTTAAGAAGTATTGTTTCTTTCCTTGAGTAACTAAACCTTTCTCTTTTTTTTGCCACGTTTTCTCTAAGTCTTTAGATTTAGAAATCTGATCAGAGGCCAATTTTTGTTGCTCCTGCGAAAAAGAAAAAAGGAATTTACAAATAAAGGAAAACTATTTGATACTTGTATAATTTGAACTATATTATGCTCAATTATGACTGAAAAATCTGGGGTGTGACTTAGACACAGGGCAAAAATAAAACTATGAAGGGCTGAATCACGGTCAGGCTTGGAATGAGACAGGTACAGCTGTTTAGACTCTGACGATATGGCATGGTGGAGTGGACATTCAACCTGCTTTGGTGTCAATATTGGCGGCAAACACACAAACCTACACATACAGACAGAGGGAGATGGGGAGAGAAAGAAAGAGAGAGATTAAAACACCTGCTGCTAAAAAGGTCAGGACCAAATCAGTGATGCCAAAATAAGTAATGCTTAACATTTTTGAGACACATGGTGTTTTGGTATGTGTAACCAAAAATGGCCAAAATGTTTTTTCCTATTGAGATACATCTACTGAAAGACAATCTCTAATTAGCTATTACACTTCAAAACCAACCATTCACAACATTTGTTCCAACGGGCCGATGGACCAGCCTCAGAGTCCTTTCAGCTTGTATCACATGGGCTGGTCAATCAGCCTGGGTGTCCCAAGAGGGTTACATATCAGTACCTGAACAATTCCTACCCGGGCTAGGCTGGGTATAACCAAGAAAATAACCATTTTGTTAAAGAATGAAAACTAATATTATCAAACAGCAAAATAAGGAGTTTACCATTCTTGTTATAAGGTATTTGATATTCTTTGATTTGTCTTCATTTTTGGATCGTTTCAGTTTCTTCTTAAGAACCTGTGAGTGAAACAAAATTAAGAATTATTCCTTTGAAATCAGGAGTATTTTCTGCAGTAGACTTTTTAAATCATAAAAACAATGGTAAATTTCATTCTTATGGCTACCAAAAGAAAGTATCGTTATTAGAAATATAGCATTCTGAAGTCATCATTTAACATCCGCTTTCTATGCTGGCATGGGTCGGATAGGTTGATAGGAGTTGGTAAGTCAAAATATAGCCCTGAGCCAACCAAAGCTTTGTGAGGGCTTTTGGTAAATGCAAACTGAAAGGAGCTGGTCGTATATGTATATATGTGCCACCTTGTCTTGGCACTGTGTGAAAGTTGCACATGGCCGATAGTCATACAAGTGATGTTATTTGTTCCAATCTCCTATGTTAACACATTCAGCCATGGGAAAACACTTCCTTCCTTGGAAACAGGTGACAGGAAGTGCATTCATCTGTAGAAAATCTACCTCAACAAATTTCAACTGACCCATGATTGCATGGAAAAAGTAGACAGTAAAACAATGATGATGATCATCATGTTAGACACCCTCATCATATCAATGTGGATCAGTATGGATTTTATAAATTTGGCATGTAAAAAGCACCGTTCGAGTGTTGGGCCTCATGGAGGCAGTGACAGGTGACCAAGACCTTTGGCGATACACTGTGCTTGTGTTGACCTGTTAAGCCAAGTAAGACCGTAGTCATGGCTGATACTGGTATCAGGTTAATTGTACCTGTGCCATGTAAAAAACACCCACTACACTCTCGGAGAGGTTGGCATTAGGAAGGGCACCCAGTCGTAGAAACCTTGCCAAATCAGATTGGAACCTGGTGCAGCCTCCTGGTTTACCAGTTTTCAATCAAACCGTCCAACCTATGCCAGCATGGAAAAGTGGATGTTAAATGATGACGATGATGACATTAGGTGCAAACAAACATATTTACTGATTAGAGCATGAAATCACTAAAGAATATTCATCATCATCATTTAACATCGGTTTTCTATGCTGGCATGGGTTGGACAGATTGACAGGCACTGGCAAAGACAGGTTCCATAGCCTGTTTTGGCATGGTTTCTACAGCTTGATGCCCTAATGTCAACCACTTTATAGGGTGTACTGGGTGCTTTCTATGTGGCACCAGGACCAGTAGTGTATAAAAGTAAAAGAAATATTTAATTGGATGTGGCGAATACTTTTCAAGTCTGCATGGTTAAAAAGGATTGCCATGCAATCATGTGGTTCCAAGTTCAATCTCACTGCACAGCACTAAAAATGAAGATGATGATGATGAAAAAGAAAAACAATACCTTCAACTCTTGTTCTTTATAATCATCAATAAATGAATAAGCCTTCTTGAAAAAATCTTCATTGTAGTTTCCCGATAAGTCATCAAATCTTGGATCTCTGTATGCCTAAGGTTGAAGAAATATAAAACCAAAATGGAAAAGAAACATGGTTACTTCTGAGATTATGATGAAGAATCTGATTGAAGATAGTAAACGAGAGAGCAAAACTAAATGTTTTCAGAAGCAGTAATGGTAGTGTTGCTTTAATGAATCAGGTACAGGCACAGCTGTGTGGTTGAGAGGCTTGCTTCTCAACTATGTGGTCTTGGGTTCAGTCTTGTTATACAGCACCTTGGACAAATGTCTTCTACTATAGCCTTGGGTCAACCAAAGTTTTGTAGGTGGATTTGGTAAACAGAATCTGAAAGAAACCTGCTGGGTTCGGCTGCTCTACATTGACAAGGGCAACACCTCGAAACTAGTCTGTAGATGCCAGACCAGCAAGGGGAAGCGGCTGACCTCCCCTGTTCGAAGGTTATAAAGGACACAGGTTCGTGTGTCACATAGCTAGCTAGAGGCGATGGCCTCTTGGAGCTAATCAACGGCAGCATTCATCCTATTTTTTGGACTGCCATGTTGGCTTGGCGATAACTATTAATATATAAATATATGAGGGGTGCTGAATAGTTCCTTGCTTTGGGTAACAGTAAATACAGGAGAATCAGTTAATTATGATTTTATTTAACATATTCTGAGATACCCTTAAAATCAGGAACTTTTCAGCACCCCCTCACATACATGTGTGTGTACGCCCTTATCCAGACATCACATGATGGTTGTAAAGAAGATTATCATCATCCAAACAATTTATTTCATTTCCAGTCTTCCAGAGAAAACATGTCTGGCCTTGGGGGAGATATTACCTTGCTTGGAAAGAGGTGACAGGAAAAGCATCTGGCCATATATAAACCTGCCTAAACAAATTTCGTCTGACCCATGCAAGTATAGAAATATGGATGATAATAGAAGTTTGATTTAAAACAAAGATAAATATAAAAAAAAAAAATACCTTTTTCCGAACTGGAACTACATGTCTTAATGTGGATACTGGCTTCTTAGAGGACATTTCCAGTGGCCTGTTAACGATAGAATAATTGAAATAAAGAGGTGTACCAGTGATATGACACTCATTATCAATTAACAAAATGATTGAGAATAGCATTTAATTAATACAAAATCTATGTAGCCTGTCACCTAATTGTGACATCAGTGACTTTTTAATCAGTTTTTCTGCATCAGTAACGGCTGATTTTGTCTTAGCATGCAGTTACCAGTGGATATTTTCTACTGACGAAGTCTAAAGATGCAGAAATGCACATTTAGCAATGCCATCATCTCTGCCAGATGATTTTCATTTATGACTGATATATTTCTGTTTTTTTTTAACATTGTACATATGTAAGAGTTACTATACTACAGTAAATTAGGCTTTCAACAATATATCTGCTTTAAGTATGATACACAGATTGCTAAAGTAATTTGTTTTTGCTTTTGAAAATGCTTAACCATAGCAGCATACTTACTGGTTTTTGGTTATTGGTTTCTTTTCTTTCTTTGTCTTTCTTTTGTGTTTGCGATAGATTTTATTAAACCTGAATATCAAAATGAATACAGCTGAAGTAAATATTGATTTCTAACACAGACACAAGACTACAAATTTTGGGGGAGGGCGATATAGTTGAGTAAACTGACCACCCCACCCCCAATATTTGACTGGTACTTCATCAAAATACTTATTTTTATTTTTTTACTTGAAGTAGTTTACTTTATTGATATTGAAGTAAATCTTAACAGAGAAAAGAGATATACAAGTTATAACATCACAAGCTAGCAAATGTTAAAAATACAATGCTATGGCAGTAGCATGGAAACCATTCCTGTTCTCTTTATTTCTTTAAACTGACAGGAATATATTACTTTAGTGTTTCAACTAAATATAAAAACACCGTTTTCAATGATGTTTATAACTGAACCACCTAAGTGAATAAAGATGCTGTATTCTCATGATAAGCTACAAATGAAAAAAAAAATTTAGTAATATACACCAAATCAATCACTTCAAAAGACTTCCAACACTTATTTATTAAATACCAATATGTCATTAATTAACATCCCTTTTTCTATGCTGACAGGAGTTGGATGGTTTGATAGGAGTTGGCAAGCCAGAGGACTATACCAAGCTCGTACTCCCACTTTGACATGGCTCCTACAGCTGGATGCTCTTCATAATGTCAATCACTTTATAGAGTTGTAATGTTTATTATCAGTCAGTTTTACTTATCACTGTTTAGCATGCCCCCTCTGTACTTTACAGAGTGTACTGGGTGCTATTTTTGGTGGTACCAGTACTAGTGAGGTCACCAAGTATTTGCAAGACAAGATCTCTCAACTGACTGAAGTACAGTACTGAAGGAAGTAAAAATGATAGAGAGACAGAAAAAGTGGCTTGCTGAATGGGTGAATACACAGATTCCCCTGCATACTCTCTCTCTTTTCCTCACTTTCATTCTCCCAGAGGGAGAATAAAGGTGAGGGAGGGAGACAGAGAGAGAGAGAGAATGAATCAAAGAGCGAAAGATGGTGATGGTACAATTATTATGACTACTTACATTGTAATTCCAATTTTGCCTTTAAGTTTCTGCAATTCTTCAAAACTCATTTCAGACATTTCTAGAATAATGAAAATGAGAAATTTTATATTTTTATAAATAAGTCAATAAAGTTAAAAAATTTAGAAAATATAAAAAAAAGACAAAAAAAAAATGTATGTAGCTACGATTTCAATAACTTAAAGTAATAAAATACTTCCTACACATTTAAATTTGTAAAGTTGACTTTCATAACAAAGTTTAAAATAAACTAGTTTCATTCAAAATTGATAATATTTATTATTACTTTTATTTGTAAAAATGGTAGGCACAGATGTGGCGGTGTGGTCAAGTTTTCCTCCAAACTACATGGTTTTGCATTCAATTCCAGTGCAGGGTTCCTTAGGTAAATGTTTACTACCATAGCTTAGGATTGTCCCAAGCTATATGAATGACAGAAACCTGCCAGGCTTATTTATTTTGTTGCTTGGTTTAACCCCTCACCCCCTGCATGATACATGCCCTTGGCATAACTGGAAGAGTCCATTCTGTTACAAGCATCCGAATAAGGTCTCCAGTCTGAAGATAACTCAATAGCTTAGTGCACTGCTTTATACTGCAGCACACGAGTTGTTCCTTCCTTTTCCGTCACAAGTCTCAGAGGCCCGTTAATCCTAAACAGTCTAAAGTCTGCAGGCCCTTAATTTGGAGCATATTCTAGTTTCCATGGACTGTAAGTAATGGAGAATACAGTCTTGTCCTGAAATGGGATGCCAATCCATCACAGCCTATTCTTATATATATATCGAAGAGTGTAGGCTTGAAACATCAAAGACTTTTGTATTTTTCCTGAGCATCAAACTAATACACCTACTTGTTATTTTCTGTATATTTGAATGGTGTGTGTGTGTGTATATATATATACATATATATATATACATATACTGTTCTGGTATTGGTGAGATTAACAAATAAAGTACTCCATCCAATGAGAGATAAATATCATTTAATGTACACGGGATTTAAGTTCGATTTACTATTAGTTTCATACAGTGAAAACAAGTTAGTGCAGCCATGTTATATATATGAGTCTCAGAGATTGCTTGGAATCACAAGGCACGCTATACAAGCTTTTCTGACCATCGCGTTTTCACAGCATGAAACTACATATAAAAAAAAATCAAAACAAATTGTTTATAGAAAAAAAAATGTTTAAATGATTAAAATGACACAGAAGGTTTTAGGTACTTTCCTATTATCGACAACTAATAATTAAACTGTAGAGCAATCATTCAATTCCTCGCCCCTTTCTTTCTCTATGGGATAGTGACAGTTATTCCGAAAGTCCGCCGATCAACAATTACACCCGCCTTACAAACGTAATATTTTACTACTAATCCTTTGGTAAAAAAAAAAAAAAAAATTGTATGTCGTTAATAAGAAAGTACTAATTTATAAGTATTTTGAATGTTATACATACCTTTCCGAACGGTGTCCTTTTAGTAGTTAAAGGCAAGCAAGATAAGCCATGAAAAGAAAGAAAAAAACTGCTTTATTACGGTTCACTAAATGTTTTGAAGTAAAACATTTAAAGAATGATCCCCCCACCTCACCTTTTTTTTCACCGAATACTGATCGATTAAATATAACTTTAGTATGGCAATAACAAATCGTTAAGCAATCTAAACTTCTTTATCGATGAACTTTTCTTGAATAGTACCGAACTTATAAATATGTCACAGAATATGGCAATATCGTTAATATAACATCGCCGTATAATGCACTAGATAGTGTTGTTTAGTCTCAGATCAACTATGAATGTCTGAGTATTCCATTTATGACCATCCCACCTCTTAAGGTGTATCTATGAGCATCTTCGCATTTTTAAGACGAAGTTGTAATTTGAGGAAGTTTTGATTGCTAATTATTTTCAATTTTGAAGTATGGTTTTAACATGTATACAAATACGAAGGTTGAATGCTATAGTTATTAAGTTTCCTTAAATCTTCGAAAAGATTTGTGTATTTAGACAACAAATAAGATTATAACAAGGAAAATTAAAACGACAAAATCTCAGAACTCACCATATTGGAATCTGTTGTCACGAACAAGTGCCCTGTCGCTTAGAACATAAAATTAATCTTCTTATATATATATATATATATATATATATATATATAGGTTATTTATCTAATTTCAATATATAAAACATCTAAATTTGTATGATATTTAAACTCATTAAAATATTTATATAATTGCAAAGTACATATATTTTCATTTTTTTAAATAATTTTCAATTTATAGAAAAATTTTCTGTTTTTTCTTTAATACCTAAGCGACCTGAGTAGGTCATGCCTAAACTTGTATAAAAAGGCGGGAATTGTGGAAGATGTTTAAATGAGTTGCGATTTTCTTACGGGACAATGTTGGGTAACAAAGCTTTGGAACTGATTAAGGAACTTTCTAGAGCTTCTAGCGGGACTTTATCATCATACAATGTAAGTTAAGCCATATTTATATTAACCCCATGTGTTTTATTATTATTATTTAGTTTCAGGGCTGTCTCTAGTGTGAAGACTTCTGATCAAATGTAGCCCATCTCTTTTACTTGTTTCAGTCATTTGACTGCGGCCATGCTAGAGCACCGCCTTTAGTCGAGCAAATCGACCCCAGGACTTATTCTTTGTACGCCTAGTACTTATTCTATTGATCTTTTGCTGAACCGCTAAGTTACGGGGACGTAGACACTCCACCATCGGTTGTCAAGCGATGTATACGACAGGCTTCTTTCAGTTTCCGTCTACCAAATCCACTCACAAGGCTTTGGTCGGCCCTAGGCTATAGTAGAAGACACTTGCCTAAGGTGCCACGCTGTGGGAATGAACCCGAAACTGCATTAGCCCCTAAAAGTCAGTGGTTCCCAATCATTTTCTACCTATGGACTTCTTTGATTTCTCTTTTGCTCAGCTGGACCCTCAGAGCCAATCCTGTTTAAAAAAAATTCTGTTATATTTTTATAATTAAATATTATTAGGAATTATATTAAAAAATCGTTAAAATATTTTGTGTATTGGAGAAGTATAAACGATTTATTGCAGATAAATTTTAACAACAAAAATCTTGAATGGATCCCACAAGGGTTATGTGGACACCATTTGAGAATCCCTCACTGAAGTTGTAATTCAGGTGCCCTGTTACTATATTATTCTTCCTTATAGACCCATGTTCTATTTCCCCCCCCCCCCCCTCATCAAACTGCTCTCCCTTCTTTCATACTTTAACCTTCATCTAGCACAAAACCCCATCATGTTTCATAGTCTTGCGAGCCACATAGTAACTTCTCTAGTGTATGAAAATAGCACCCAGTCCACACTGTCAAGTGGTTGGCATTAGGAAAGTCATCCAACCATAAAAACCATACCAAAACAGACACCGGTTCTCAATGCAGATCGGATCCTGTCAAACCATCCAACCCATGCTAGCATGGAACATGGACGTTAAATAATGCTGAGGAGGAGGATGACATGTAGATCATGGCAAAATAAAGAATTGAATGTTTTTTTGTGCGAAATTCTTTGAAGTATTTTGTTATTTGGAATTTGGTATTATTTTCTGTAGGAGGATTGCATCCGGCAGATACTTGATGAAATGAAAACACTTTATGAACTTAACCAGAAAGATGTGTAAGTTACCCATTTTTGGTAATAGCTGATTTTTGCTTTATTTTCAATATTTTCAAAGTCATCTTCAAATAAATTTCAACATTGAACAGTATTGTTAAGCAAGTCACACAACTCAACTTATTGAGCTAATAATATTAATAGTAATCCCGAGTATGACTTTAACCCTTCAGCATTTAAACTGACCATATCCGATCCAAATATTCTACCTGTTTTCTGTTCAAACTGGCCAGATCAAGCCTCTTGCACCTAGTCTACAATGTCATTCTAAAAATGAACAATCACATCATTGAAATTTTGAATCTAAGAGATAATGTGTAATTAACTGAAAACGGCATAAATGATCTGAATAATGTAAATGCTAAAGGGTTGAACTGCATCTGGTGGTGGGTCCCTGGTTTGGTAGTTTCAGGGTTTTGAAGAGTGTGGAACCATCTCCTGGCCACTGCTCCCATGTCTACTCTGACCGAGAGTGGTAGCATCTGTCAGGGCTTGAAAAGTTCCTGGCTTTACGGGGATCCTGAAGGGCTTCGTTGGAGGCCCAACATTGCAAGTTCTTTTTACAGGACTTAGAAAAACTGAAGGACTGCTGCAATAAGTGTGTGAATCTGAGAGAGGAATATGTTGAATAAAATCATAATTAACCGATCCTCTTGTATTTTCTTTTACCCAGAGCCAGAAACTTTTCAGCACCCCCTCGTATATGAATGTAAATTATTTCTGTATTTAGTTTACGAGTGTGATGGGTTTTGTTGGTAAATGAAAATGCTTTTCTTGGGCTGTGTGAAGAAGTAAATTAACAACATTCACAAACAATTAACAGAATCTTTATTACACAAATATCCACTCCTGCGAATGGATATTTTCTGTACGATCTGTGATTTTCTTCATATTAATTGGCAACTATTTCCCATCTCATCCTAGGAACGACACTGTTGCCGGAGAAGCTGGTTTGTTCTCCAGTGTGCAGGTCCGTCATGCTGCTCTTGAAAGAAACAAACGATGTCTTCTAACTTACTTGTAAATATACCTTTTATTTTTTTTACCATTTACTTGTTTCAGTCATTGGACTGTGGCCATGCTGGGGCATGGCTTTGTAGATTTTGTTGAACAAATTGATCAGAGTTTTTTTTTTTTTGGTCCCCCCCCCCCAGTCTGGTACTTGTTCTGTCAGTCTCTTTTCCTGAAATCTTAAATTCTGGGAATATAAACAAACCAACACTGGTTGGGGAACAGACACAGTGATACGCTCACTATATGTGTGTGTGTGTTTGTGTATATGCTCCCAAACATAAACACATATATAACAAATATCAGGATTGGGTACTGAGTTGTGTTCTTGAGCAAACACTTCATTTCTCATTGCTCCAGTCCACTCAGCTGGCAAAAATCAGTACTCCTGCGAAGGACCGATGTCCTGTCCAAGGAGGAGAGACATGTGCCACAGAATCTAGGTAACTGGCCTTATGGCTTGAGAAATAACTTTGATCCTTCTAAAAATATAAAAAAAAGAAGTGAGAGATTCACTCATAAGTCTTTGGTTGGCCCAGTGCTATAAAAGAAGACACTTTGCCTAAGGTGCCCTGAAACCACATGGTTGGAAAGCAAACTTCTTTCCACACAACCATACCAACACCTGTGCATATTAATGAACAGAAACTTACTGTATTTTAACGTGTATAACGGACCCCTTATTTTTGGGGCTTGAAATTTGGAAAAAAGGTTTTGTAAGGGATTATAATACTATCCATGTATAAAAAAAACTCCCATATTTTTTAACCTAATTTTTGACAAAAAAAAGGGTTCCTTATACATGTTAAAATACAATATGTCAAATCTTTGTTTTGCATGCAACAGACTTTGTATAAATAACTGCTACCGTTTTCTGTATCTGCAGGTATAGAAGACTAAGGAATATCCAACAAATGCGCTGGGAATTTGGTAGTGTTCTTCCTGCTGAGATCCGTTACAATATGTGTGAACGTGAGGTAAGTGGTTTCAAGCAGTTGTCTAATGTGACCCATGAAATGTGCATATACACCTCTTTTACTTGTTTCAGTCATTTGACTGTGGCCATGCTGGAGCACTGCCTTTAGTCGAGCAAATCGACCCCAGGACTTATTCTTTGGATGCCTAGTACTTACACTATCGGTCTCTTTTGCCAAACTGCTAAGTTACGGGGACGTAAACACACCAGCCTCGGTTGTCAAGCGATGTTGGGGGCACAAACACAGACACACAAGCATATACATACATACATACATATATATGTATACATATATACGACAGGCTTCTTTCAGTTTCCGTCTACCAAATCCACTGACAAGGCTTTGTTTGGCCCGAGGCTATAGTAGAAGACACTTGCCCAAGGTGCCACGCAGTGGGACTGAACCCGAAACTGCATTAGCCCCTAAAAGTCAGTGGTTCCCAATCATTTTCTGGGTTCATTCTTCTGCAGGAGACAGTGCATTTATGTACCTGGAAAGCCTCGGAAGCTGATTTCAACTGGGAATGAGGCCACATGCTACCCCTTGTGCCTTGTTGACCTGTCTAACTGGAAAGCTGACTTCTACAGGGAATGGGGCCATGTACAATCCCTTGTTGACCAAGTCCTGGTATTTTTCTTTTTCTTTTTTTAGCTGGTGAGGAATGTTGAATCTGTCCTCCAAGGCATTATAACTTCAACCAGAATGATTTTTTTTATTCGCTGCTGGAGAACAGGACCGTATCTACTGCTTATTTCATGGTATTTCAGACTCATTAAATCTAAATTCAATGTAGATTATTTGTAAACTAGGGGAGATCACTTTTCACCAATCAATGTAAAATATTCAAAATACTGCATTTGATTCAACCAATCAGTATAGATTAAAATTTTGTCGGGAATAAATGCATAAACTGTAATCGGTAATTTTGGTTGGTTGATTAAAAATGTCGATCATTTATTTTTTAACAAATTTATTTTCCAAGTTAGCCTTGAAACTAAGTATTTCAGAATTCCTAGTTTCACATACCTGCTGCAAACATCGAAGTTAGTATTGATGTGTACGGTTTTAAATAAGTTCATTAAAAAGAAATATGAAATGAAAAAGAAAAACAAAAATCAATGGTTAATATATTTTCCTGCATGTATGGGAGACAACTCTCAATATGTTTCAGTCTTAATTTCACCTCTTTAGCAAAGCATTTCTTATGCTGTACTTGCCAAAATAGTGATGAACAAATCATGAAGCAAATATACAAATTTGAGTGTAGGAAAGTAAAATTTAGAAATTAAATAATTCAAAAATGTTAAATCGCTTCCTTCTGTTTCTTTCCCAACTTTCATATTTCTATGTTGCTGCTGTCTTTGCAGCAATGTTCAGACTTCTGTCTTGGACTGTTGTAGCTTCAGAGCATATGACCTTTATATGTAACACCTTAACTTCTTTTCTATTTTACCAAATCCTTCCAAATTGTTGATTATTTCATTAAAAATATGGTTGTGAAAGGATCAAATCCCAGCTTAATTACCCTCTTAATGTTTTTTTCTTTTCCCAGGTGCAATGGTTTAACCGATATAACAAGATGTTAGCAACCTACATGCGAAATATTGCTGGTGGTATCGGACTCGACCTTACTCAGGACATACAACCTCCTAAAAGCTTATATATAGAGGTATTTACATTTCTCTTGTAGTAATTGTCAGGTTCAGTCCCACTGCATGGCACTTTTGGGGCAGGTGTTTTCTACTACAGCCTTGATCCAACCAATGCTTTGTGAGTGGATTTGCTTGATGGAAACTCTGTGGAAGCCCATTGTGTGTGTTTGGGGACCCCTGGTCATTACAATACTCTTCATATAATTAAGTACTGCATATCTGGAGTATGTTCTATGCCCCCTAATGAAGTGAAGGGTTGGTATATTTAGAAAAGTATACCTGTGGGTTGCACCTGGTCGTGTGAGCGACTACCTGTGTACCTTAGAGCTGGTCTTGAACTACATAATCTAAGAATAATTTTTCATATGGACAATATCTTCAACATTGTATTTATGACAAACAGAAGTTTGTGGTAAATACTTAGTTTGGAAATCTCAATGTAAAAATAAATGTAAATGATTTGATTTCACTGGTTTCACTTTTCAGGTGAGATGTTTAGTTGACCATGGAGAATTCGAAACTCAAGATGGAAATATTGTAGTCTTAAAAAGAAATAATCAGGTGTGTATTATGTATTTATTTCTTGATTTGTTTGACCTAATTAGGTTTAATAACACAACGAGGTTCATTTTGTTAACAATCCTTAATTCTGTTTAACCCTTTAGCATTCAGATTACCCTCTCAAATGTAATAATCGTGGCTTATCTCATAGCTTTGAGGTTTCAGTGATGCTATTGTTCATTTTTAGAATGACATTGTAGGAAGGTGTGAGAGGCCAGATCTGGTCAGTTTTAACATAAAACTAGTAGAATATTTAGGCCAGATATGGCCAGTTTGAATGCTAAATGGTTAAAATATATAAGGGTTGTAAATAAATGACTGTTTTATCTGGTCCAGTTCTTATTCAAACTATTTGTTGTCGTCCCTTTTTCTATGTTGGCATAGGATGGATGGTTTGACAGGAGTTGGTGAACCAAGGGACTGCACCTAGCCCCTATTTGGCACAGCTGTGCCAAAACGTCTCATACCCCACCTTCCATACCTCTGCTTTCTTTCACTTGAATTAATTTTCATTTTCCTTTCTTTCTTTCAGCATTTCCTTTTACGGTCTGAATGTGAAAATCTTATCCGACAAGGCATCTTGGAACATGTCACGAACTGAAAACGCTTTCTTCCATCTCGTACATCATTCTACTTCTTTTCAAACCTTCTGTGAAAACCTGAGACCTGAAAACTGAAGATACACTTTAAATGTGATATATTAGTTCCAAATACATTACAATACATCAAAATCCTTTAATTCCCAAGACAAACATATATTGTATTGATGAAATAATTTCTGAATTAGACAGAAAGAAAGAGATTGCTATTATTTGAATACCATGTTTTTCTTAGGACGTGCAGGAAATGAGGACAATTTTTTCCTTAACTTTTTTTTTGTTCTAGTTTCATAATTTCCATGCACAAGGCTGTAAGTTGGTAGAATCATTAACATGTCTGTGGAAATGCTTTATTGCATTTCTTCTGGTTTTATTTTCTGAGTTCAAATTCCACCAAGTTCAGCTTTATCTTTCATCCTTTTCAGCACTGGGGGTTGATATTATCTACTTACCCTGGCCTTGTGCCAAAATTTGAAACTATTATTTCAAAGCATGCATGGAACGGTTTTTGTAAATCTAATCCGCTGGATATTGTTGGAATGGTTATTTCTACAAAAGGAATACCTTGATTACTGCTAAGTCAAAGAAGAGACAGGAACTGAGCTTGTTGAGTTTGGTACTCAATCGTGTACATTCACAGGCTCAACTTGAAACGATGTATATTTGAAAAGTCTTGAATCTTAATCTCAAGATTGTTGTCCCTCATAAACATTTCAACTATTAAAAAAGAAAAGAAAATCCTGATTTTTCTGACTCATTTTGTTTCTGAACATTGTTGTTAATAAAAACATCATTCTCATGTATTGTACACCAGTAGCTCCTTTCCACTTCAGCACAACAAGTTCTCCAGCTGCCTTGCCACTCTTGTCCAAGCATCTCCTGATACTCTCCATCCACCATCCTCTTTGTCTGTCTCTTGGTTTACTGCCCTCTACTCTTCCTTCCATGATAATGTTTTCCAAATCTCTGCTTCTTCGAATAAAAACGTGTTAAGAAGCTTGCTTCCTAACCACATGGTTCTGGGTTCAGTCCCATTGCATGGCGCCTTGGGCAAGTGTCTTCTACTATAGCCTAGGGCTGATCAAAGCCTTGTGAGTAGATTTGGTTGATGTAAACAAACCGTCGTGTGTGTGTGTGTGTGTGTGTGTGTGTGTGTTTGGCCCCTCCACCATCATTTGACAGCCATTGTTGGTGTGTTTATTTCCCTGTAACCTAGAGACTGATAGAATAAGTACCAGGCTTTGATAAAGTACTGGGGTTGATTCATTTGGTCAAAACTTCAAAGTGGTGCCCAGATGCAGTACATATTCATGAAAAAGGTTTGTAATGGATACAAGTTTATGGGAATCCCAACTTTGAATATAGGACCTGAGGTGATTTTATTTTGACAGTTTTTCAGAGGAAAAAAGTGCATCTTATATGCCATCAAATACGTTAACACTCGACAAGCGAGATACTGTAGTTTTTGTCTTAGATGAAGTCTTTCAATGTGTTAAAATACACACTACATATTGGAGGGAGGTGAACAATTGTTTCGACAGTGGCTACTGAGAATGCCAGATGCATTACAGCCTTCTTGGGCCTTTGTCAATAACATGTCCTTGCAGCTATATACTTAGATTAAATTTGTCATCTCAAATATAGGAAACGGGATAATACATTCACTGATATTGAGAATAGCTGCTGGGCTAAATATATATATGATAAAGAGCCTTCCCAACTCATAAGACCACTTTCTGTGATGTATATACTCTTCACCTGGATGGGCTGCTAGTCTTTTATTTTTACCAGCTGAGTGGACTCAAGCAGTGTCAAATGAAGTGTTTTGCTCAAGAACACAATGCGTTGCCTAGCCCAGGAATTGAAATCATAATTTTACAATCATGAGTCCAACATTCCAACCACTAAGTCATGTGCCTCCACACAGAAATTCCCCCATCTATATATATATATATATATATATATATATATGTTCTGAATTCAAATTCCGCTGAGGTTGACTTTGCCTTTCATCCTTTCGGGGGTCGTTTATATAAGTACCAGTTACACACTGAGGTCAATATAATCAACCTAATCCATTCGTTTGTCCCCTCTGTGTGTAGCCCGTTGTGAGCAGTAAAAAAATAAGAAACGTTAGCATTTCGTCTGTCTTTACGTTCTGAGTTCAAATTCTACCGAGGTCGACTTTGCCTTTTGGGGGTCAATAAATTAAGTACCAGTTGCTTACTGGGTCAATCTAATCAACTGGCCCCCTCCCCCAAAATTTCAGGCCTTGTGCCTAGAGTAGAAAAAAAAAATATGTCAACACCTATTTCTGATGAACCTTCATTGCTTTTGCAAGCTGCATGGTGACCCTGCAGGTGCTGGTTTGTGGTTCCTAGCTGGTTATCTTGGAGGAAGTTCTGAAGCCTCTACCTCCTCCTCACTTACCACTTCTATGAGAGATCTTTCAGCTCCTATATTTTCCTTCTTTCGTCTCTGAGCCTGTTTATCTCTTATCCTGAGCTCTTTAATCCATGTCAAGTGATGCATCCTTTACTGGGGAAAAGGACTTCACAATCAGTAATTTATCCCATTTCTTGGTAAGTATGAAGTTTATCTGACTTGTGTGTTTACCTGATAAATTAGCTGGTAGCTTTGACTTTTGTTGCAATTTTTCATTCTTTGTACCATTACTTTCGCCTCCATGTACACCTGTGTCACAGCACTAATGTTGTCCCATGTTTCTTTTACGTAGGCTTTGATAACAAGTCTCTTATCAAGGTAATCTAAAAGAGGGCCTTGTAGAGACAATCCACTTGACCTGGGGCTAAACAATATACACGTTTAATTAGTAGGCAAGGGCAATAACTCCAGATAGCTTTTCGATCCACTATTTGACAATGATTTCCACATGCCACCAGCCTTTACCGATAAGGCGACGCTGGCAACGATCTCGCTCAGATTTGCTTTGAACGTTCCACTGGCACGAGTGCCAACCAGGCGGTACTGTCATTGGCCATGTAAGTGATTTTGATTTGCATTTTAGATTAACAAAGAACTTTACATCAGTTTTGAAAAATAAAAGTATAAAAGAAACCCAGATTATAGGATGACCCTATAATTATATACACTTTTTTTTTTTTGCTGTATTTGTTTCTTTTTGATCTTCTATAATAATGAAGATGTATCCCTCAACTCGCTACTTTTGTATACAGATACCAAGAAGAAATCTTGCAGGACAGACATTTTAACGAGATACATCTTATAATCACTTGAGGAAACACATCTACACTTAAACGAAATGTTCAGTATCTCACTTGTGACGGATTGATGCTAGATGGGTCGAAACAGTTGTAATGATCTAGAAAAATTCTCATATCTTCCATCTCTCTCATTAATCATATATATATATATATATATATATATATATGAAGACCCATCAAACTGAGCAAAATCACAATCGTGGTGGATACTGGTCTCATGCAAAAGCACCCATTACACTCTTGGAGTGGATGGCATTATGAAGGGCATCTAGCCATAGAAAACCATGCCAAATCAGACTGGAGTCTGGTGCAGCCTTCCAGCCCGGTCAAACCATCCAACCCATGCCAGCATGGACAATGGATGGTAAATGACGATATACATACAATTGGAACAAGAGTTTTGCTAGTTGTTTTAGGTGGCTATGAATTTGCAAGCAAGTACCCCCTCACCCATGACCTGGCACAGCACCCAAGATGTGACAGCAGGAGGTGGGAGAGGATTTTTCCAACACTTGGCTGGTTCTCATCTTCAGCTGAGTAGAATGGAACAATATGGAGTGAAGCGTCTTCCTTCGGAACACAATGTTCTGCCCAGTTCAGAAATCAAAACCTTTATGGATCATGTGTCCAACATACTACCAACCAAACCACACAACTTCACATTATACATTACATATACAAAATTGTAAACATTATTTGCCAACATAATGTGGCAGTCCCGATTGTGACAAATATTACTGTTATTTAGCCACAGGAAACATCGTCTCCAGCTGGCTATACAACACGCAATCTGTGTCCTTATATTTTTATACAAGGGAGTCCAGCACCCCCACTCGGTACAAAGCAATATCTGGACTGTGGTTCTGGGTTATTTCCCTTTCTCGGCACAGAATAACTGCCCAACTGAGATGGCGCTGCTAAAGTCCTGTTTGAAAATATAATTTTCGAAGTGACACACAGTCACTGATCTAATAAATAGAAAAGTTTTTCTATTTACTTAGAAATTATAAACAAAGAAATATTAAGGGAACAAAACAACAAAAAGTATATCGATCTCACTTGGTTTCTTAGGGTTTTGATTATATTTCAAATGTATTTGGTTAGTAACTTTCGAAGAAAGGCAAAAAGTTAAACAGGGAATCAAAACAGGGTTAAACAAGGAAATGGGAATTGGTAAACGTAACAAGGTTTTTGTTAAGGAAACAAGAGAGACAAGAGCTGATCGTAAGTGTACATATCAACAGGTTTTTCAGCTAAAATATGAAAACCTCATTGCAAAAGATGTCGACTATTTTAACCCTTTAAGCTTTCAGATTACTCTGTTAAATGTGATGCTTACTTATTTCCTTTGTTTCAAATTAATTCTGCATTATCTCATAGCTTTGAGATTTCAATGATATGTTTATTTTTAGAACGACATTGTAGGGAAGGTGAGAGAGACTGGATCTGGCCAGTTTGAACACAAACCACAAGAGTATTTGGGACAGACCTGGTTAGTTTAAATGCTAAAGGTTGAAACCCACTCTTTGTTACTATTGAGATTTGAATGAAAAGATTCCTGCATTTACTGATACAGGAGGGAACAATTCTCAGTTTCAGATAAGTACATCATAATGATGCAGTCACTGGTCCCTTTGTTATTACAGCATCTCAAGAAAATACTGAGGTATTCTACAGTCCGCATGTACTCTAATTTCTACAGCATTTGCCTAATCAGAAGTTATACAGCTTTTACTTGTTTCAGCAATGCAAATTGACCCCAGGACTTATTTTCAAGTTTGGTACTTATTCTATCAATCTCTTTTGCCAAACTGCTAACATAAACAAACCAACACCAGATATGAAGTGGTAGTGACAGCAAACACAAACATCTAAGAATAAAATGAGACCAAACTCTTTGAAAAATGGACAACACTACCAAATTGATAAAAGAAAAAACTTGGAGAAGATTTAGATAAAAATGTTAAATGATGCTGCTCTCATAGGTGACCGACAGAAACGGTTTCTTTGCTACCAAGCACCAGAGACTGTCCCTTGGTTCTACAATACAAAACTGGCCGTTTTTGAATTAAAACCTTTTACCATAACTTTATGGAAGGACATTTTTGCTAAAATTTTGTTCCAAATAGCAGATTAATAATAATAATGCTTTCTACTGGAAGCACAAGACCCCAAATTTGTGGGGAGGGGACTAGTCAATTACATTAATCCCAGTGTTTCACTGGTATTTAATTTATCGACCCCTGAAAGGATGAAAAGCAAAGTTGACCTCAGTGGAATTTGAACTCAAAACGTAAAGATGGACAAAATACCGCTAAGTATTTCGCCCGGCATGCTAACGATTCCGCCAGCTGACCACCTTCAGATTAATAATGACAAGATTATTTTATTAAATCCCTATAAATTCTTGGGTTACTTTCAAAATCTATAGAAACATAGCAGCAGTGTAATTTCATTAGAAACGGTCAAGAAAAAGTTAAGTTTAGGCAGAAAGTAAACATCGAAAACAGTTTAAAAGAAAACAAAACGAAAAGCAAAACAAGAAAGAAGTATCAACAAAATTAAAAAAAAAATATTCTTGACAAACTGTATTCAACTGATACTTAATCAAGAAATAAACGAGGAGGTAATAGGATCAATATCTGGTAGAGTGATGTATATTAGTTTATGTGGAACAATTCCTTGAAGTCTGTTAATTTTGCTTAGTCATCATTAACCTTAAAACTATTTCTGTTTCTGAGGAAACTAAGAAGACTGAATTCCTGTCAGATTTCAGGGATAATCTTTAATCGATTAGCAGCATTTGTCTTACTGGCATTCTAGCTCCACCCCATGATGTAAAGGTTGACTGCTGGATGGGTTTGAACTCGGTGACTAGTGTAAAGGGAAAATGGAACTTAAAATTTATTATTAATGGATTAAAAAAGAAAAATCAATGATAAATGTATACAGGGGCAAAAGTTGTGGCTTATTGAAACAGACTAGCAAAGTGACTGGTACTTAGCAGGTGGTAAGCTAATATAGATAGGAACACTAACACAAAGTATAACATTTATAAGTCCTTTTATTTATCTTTTAAGCAAATACAAAAAAAATTTATTTTTTTCTTTTAATTGAGTAAAATTTTATTTGAAAGTAAAAAAAAATAAATAAAAAATTAATGTTTTAAAATGTTTTTTTTTTCTTTCTTTTCTTTTAAACTGAATTTCTAAAATATAGTAATAAGTGAAGTGTGGGGGTGGGTGGGAGGAGAGGCTGGGGGGAAGTGGGGGGGAGGTAGAGATCAGTGAAAGCAGTAGCAGCACTGAGAAGAAAGAACGCCAATAGCCACAGCTGCACAGACAACCATATTTCAGCGCTGCATCAGAAAGTACACAGCTAGAACCACTAGAGAGAGATTTATGTTAAAGGCATTTTTTTGAAACTGGCTAGGTTTGAGGAACAAGATAAGTAAGTTTGGGATTTAAGAATAATTCACATCACAATTATGGACAATAATAATAATAACTTATACAAATTTGTGTCATTTAGTTTTTAGCTAAAGTGACCACATGTAAGCTGCAGCCCGACATATATTTTCTTCATTGCTTAGAGTTAATGGAGAAATGGAAAGAGGTACAAGAAAATTCCCGTCCACATTATTATTATTAAAAAGCTGTTTTGTTATGAGAGCAAAGAATATAAATGCACTCCAGCTTTTGGTTTGTTTTGCTAACATTGTTATGGAATTACAAAGAGAATTTTGACAACACCACATCATTTTTTTATATTTTTTCATTTCCCTTAAGTTAAATTGAACAGTTGTTAAATTCTTAAATTGTTGTGGAAAATCTTTTAAAAATATGCTGACAAGTAATGAAACGGTTATTGATATCATAAAAAAAAAATTTTTTTTTTTTAATATTTTTAAAAGCAAAACAGGAATTTTGTTTCCATTTTATTAAAATTTAACATATAATAAAAATAAAATATTTGCAATTTCGGGAAAAGGGAAGGGAAATTTTCTTTCTAACCTCTTTCTAAAAAGTGAAGAAAATATATTAAGAAGCTGCCTAATGTGAAATATGTGTCCAACTTTTTTTTCCAGCTAAGTCCATTGTACTATAATAATTTTGGAATCCCTATAACAATTGTAGTCGTCAAAAGCAAACACAAAAAGGTAAATTGATACTATATGTAAGATTAAACCAAATGTTATTTGGTTCTTTTTATTTTCTCTTGTCTGTTACAGGTTGCAAGCACTTGGCAGATGCACATGAATCAACCAGCAAAAGGAGTAAGCCAGCAATTTAGGCAAAAAGCATCAGAACAATATATTCTTGACATACACACATGCCACATATAAACATACAGACGTCAGTGTGTTTTTTTTTGGGGGGGGGAGATGACACACTGTGATGCAAATATACATTCAGCTTGTCTTGGATACAACTTTCTTACATTAGACTCATTCTTCATAGTTTAACATATAAGTCAGTTATACCTCCAAGTTATTAGGCAGAATTAATTAGTCTAAGTAAATGGGTGAAATTCTTTTAGGCGCATTATACATCTCAGGCTAATTTATTGGAATTTTTCTTTATTTCCTCATACAGACGCTCGCTCACTCACACACACACAATTTCTCTGTACAATCATTCAATTTATAGAAGAGGCTTTAATTTGAAAGGCAAAATATCTGTAATGTTTCTTAATATGGTTACTTTAATATTTCAGAAGTTCATAGTTTTGTTGTTCAATCCACTGTAGTTGGTTGTTGGTTGAGTCCAGTTTTGCATAGATGGAATGCCACAGTTTATATATATAGATATATATATAGATATATATATATATATATATATATAGATTTTTTTTTTGTTGCTGTTTTTGTTTGGTTTTGGGACAAAATTGTTGCTGCTGCTGAAAAACTATGCTGCATCAAAGATTGTTGTTCTGGTGAAAGACAGAAATCAGATTTATTAAATTTCAGATCAGAATTTAAAATTGGAAAATAAACTCTCATCTAAAACAATTTAGAGAAGTTGACGGAGAAATAAATAAATTTTTGGCAACAATTCTTTAAATACATTTTATATCGATATTTAAAAAACAAAAAAAAAAAAAAAAAGAAATATATTCCCATGAACTTAGCAGTCCAATTAAAATGAAGTCAACTTAAGGTTTCAATTAAATTCTACAAATGTTACATATGCACAGATATCTGCAGACACAAAAGAACATTTAAAGAGTGAGAAAGAATCAGAGAAAATTACCAACTTTACAGAAAACCAAAACGTATTTTACAAAGTGGCAGTGGGTTTTTTTTCCAGATTTTTTTCAGAAAATTCAGATTGAAACGAACCCCTCCCAAAGTTAAAATGTAACGGTTTGTATTTGTAACGCAAGCTCGTGTGTGTGTGTGTGAGAGAGAGAGAGAGAGATTAGAGACTAATAGTAGACAACATTTAATATCACTTTGAGGTTTACTCCCAAACTGATCTTGTTTAGAATCAGTTCTGGTGGCAGCAAATAAATTTGTTGTATTTAATTTTGTAACATACTTTAATGAAAATGTAGGCAGTTCTGTGTTAGAAGCACAGAAAAGCAAGTTTGAAGGAATAAGACAATTTCTAGGCAAGTTGACAGATGAGAGTTAGACTGGTAGCTTCATGGAATGCCTTTATTTTTAATGAAAGAAAGTCACATTAACTACCTTGCAGCAAAAGCAGCAACAGCGTAGCCTCTTAAGATATTCCACCCAAAGCATGTGTGATAGGACTGCAATGAATTATCTTTTTGTGGATATTTATTTCTTTTTCAATGTGAAAAAACTCCTTCGCTTGTGTTCATCTCGTTTTGGTTCACCTTCTGGTTTTGCAGGGAGTGTTTGTGATCTAGTGGGTCCGCTACTGCTGGCTTCTCCAGTTGCTGCACTTACTTTCGTGATCCAATTTTCCATTTCAGCCTTAAAAGCAAAAGTGAAAGTTTCAAATTAGAGAAATTAAAATTAACAGACTTAGAAAAACTTGCAAAATATATATTTTTCATAACATGCCTCTTTAAAAAAAAAAAAAAAAAAAAAAGTCGAGGTTATTTAAAAATAAGTGAAGAACAAACTTACATCATCTTTACATTGGAATAGGTATTCAGCACCACCGGCCAATTTTAGACGGAACACATGAGGACGTTTGGTGTAATCGTGAGCTCGATCACAGGTAGCTCCACTCAAATTGATGGCAGTTTCATGATGAAGGCGTGTATTAGGATCCTACAATATTAGTAACAAGAATTGTAATGCGGATCAATGTTTCTATAAACAAGAGATTAAATCAAATTATATGACAATTGCAATAGTAATGGAAAATCATTAAATTTGCTGTTGAGGTGTAGAGTTCACGTTCAGAGTTTAAATCCATTATCAGCCTCGACTGCAGCTGACCATCAAATGTGGTGAACTTGTTGGTCAGAGCTGGCTCAGCCCATCTTGGGTGAATGCTGCCACAAGTACAATATTGTCGAATTGGAGATTTAAGATTTACAAATATATTACGATACTTAATTAGGGAAAAGTTAAATCTGTCCACAGTTTTACACTAATCTCTCTGTAAGAGTGGATGACTCTCCAGAAGCCCTGGCCCTTTTTTGCTTCTCAACTATTAAATGTCAAATTCATGGAATATTTCCACTACATCAGATCTAATTATCAAATCATTAGATTGAGTTCTTGTCAAATCCTTATTATCTTAGCAATCCCAAACCAATTTTTCATGGTTGGATATTACACAGCAGAGCTTTATTGAATTCCAAAGTGAACTTCCATTTTTTTCACTGAATGTACAAAAATACAACCCCATCTGTTGCAGCAGTTTCAAACCACAACCAACCATTTCATGGGAATGAAATAAAAGCTAGCTAATTAAGAAAAGAAAATATTTAGTCTGCATTAAGGTTCTCAACCTGACCTTACATAATGTAAAAAAAAAAGAAGCAAATAGTTTGTACTCACAGTCTTTGCATGTTTGAAGTCTTTATAGCAGGAAAGTTCATTTGCTTGAAGTATAATGTAAGCTTTCTCCCAAGATCTATGAATGTAAAACAGTTAATAGCAATAATTACATCACATTTACATTGTACGTACACCACTGGCATCACATACATACAAAAATATGAAACTTCTGAGGAGAGGAAATTACTGATACTGGCCAAGAAAATGTTTTATAAATCTTAAAAAGACAAAAATCTATGTTGCAAAATTTAGAGATCCCAAAACTGCTATTTTTTGATATTTATTGAAATCATTGAGAAGAATAGAATCAATGAGGGGGAGGGGGATCTATTTAGCAGATACAGATCATTCAAGTGACTACACATAGTGATTATAAAATTCAATTACACATCTATATTCATTTATCACTGAACCAAGATACCATGGTTCATTAATTGTGAACCAGAATATCTATTTATTCCCTCTCCTCAAAACTGCTGGCTTTGTTCCAAAATAAATCATTACATGTAACATCTAACTCTTTAGCAATGGACAATTCAAAGAGAATAAAATACTTACCGGTTGGAAGCTTTTTTGGTTTGTGTTTCCCACTCATGTTTTCTGATTAATGCTCCTTCAAGATGTTCTGCTTCTGGAGCCCCAGCTAATTGATGTTCTATAAAAACCAATACATAACCATTATAACAACAGAATCTAAAATAACACCAGCTGTAATATCAACAACATATTTTCAATGAATCCAATCTCTATCTAATGAAAATGCACCTAAAAGATTTAGCCACGATCTTGACCAACTGCAGTTTTATGAAGAGATAATTCGATGAATGAATTTTGTTCAAATATTAGGCAACAATAAGTGCAGGTGACACAGAGCTTCTTGTAGGCAGGGATTGCTTAAATTTTCTCCAATAAAGTTTTTCACGGATGATGCAGATGACTGTATATTTAGTGATTCAAAAGGATATATGTAAAGACTATTATGAAATGAATGAGAAAGGTTTGTTGAAGACAAACTACAAGTATCAATTTTTGATACAATTAAAATAAAATAAACTGAGGTTTACCTATTATTTCCCATAAAGTATTGCATATCTTGAAATTAAACTATGAACATTATAACTAGTAATCCTTCGTTGTTCTGATATCAATTTTGAGATTTCCTATCAGGTTTAACAGATTCAATAGCGATTTAACTCTAAAGCTAATGTAGCACTTAAATAACATTGTGTGCCTAAATATAAATATTTAACATGTAAGACATTCTGCCGAAGCAGTGTTTTGCTGATTGATGTAATAAGAAATATAATGGCATGGAAATGAAAAAAAAAAACAAAAAAACAATGATGGTTATTATAAAACATTAATACAATATGAACTGTTGTAAGTTAAGAACATTTTCTGTCTTGACTTTGAATATGAAAGCAAATAGATCATGGATGAAAAAAAAAACATTTCAAAAAATTTCCTTCAATACTGCAGAACTCCAAATGATTTGAATTCGTTTGTGTACATTCAATGGCTTCCAATGATTTGAAAACTGTAAGTGAATTTTTATTTTTGTACTTTGGTAGTTTTAGTAACAGAAAAAAAAAACAAAACAAAAAAAAAACTGACAGGAATATGAAACAACCTCTTTGGTAGAGAAAGAAATGAAGATCTGAATATATTTGAACTTTTTTCAAAAGCAGTGAAAAAGATATGAAAATCAAAGATGTAGATGACAAATGTCAAAAAAAACTTTTTAAAAATTGGAAAAAAAAAAAAAAATTACCGAACAAAATGGATATAATGCAAATGTTTGAGAAAATTAAGAGAGATCAGCAAAATCCCAATCCAAGAAACAGATTAAAGAAAATACCAAGTAGTAGGAGAAATATAAATGATTTATACACATGTGTATATGTATATATATATATAGAGAGAGTGTAGAACACCAAAGACCACATCAGTGTGAGAGCTGCCCTGTGCTTTATTGCGCTTTTAGATATACAAAGTTTATCTTTACCTGAACGACTAGGTGATGACGGACCTTCATCTTCACGTTTACGAGCAAAGAATCTTCCAAATGGTGATTTGGAACGTGATCGTTTCTTCTCCTTATCTAATACAAAAATTACGAAGTACATTATTATAGTAATTGATCATTAGGACAAGATGCTCTGCCAACAAAAGCATCTGCCAGCCCAAAGCCTTGAAAAGCAAATCCCAAGCAAAACAGTGGCAGCACCGAGGCCAAAAAGCCTATTCCTTCCTACCAATCATGCAGCAGAAAACACTTAAACGTGTCAGTTCAACAAACTCACAACAAACCTAATAATTCTTTCTGCTTTCCAACAAAAGATTGGAAAGAATAGTGAGAAGCTAGTAGAATGTTAGAAGAAATACTTAACGTCTATGCTAGTAGCAGAAGACATGAGAAGAATGCTGTGCTGGTTTGAATTAAGTGAAAAGTAGTGACTTATAATTGCGTTGAGTGCTGTTAAAACTGTTTCACTTGAATACACAAGTGCATAGAAGCAACAACTTTTAATACAATTTTAAACATTTTGGCAATCAATAGTTAAAGCTTTTCTTGCAAGGAGTAGCGTTAGTTTTTTGTGAATGGGAGGAAATGGATATAAATGGATTTAATTTTTTTTTTTTTTTTTAAACTATGAGAGGGGTAGTGGTCTTCAGTGGTAATAAAGATGAAAAGTATGATGATTACGAGGAAAAAAAAAAAAAAAAAAAAAAAAAAAATCAAAGATACAAGTTGATTGAACTTTTTAAAAAAGAATAAGTTTTTAAAACTAAGAAAACTATGGATGCTCTGAAGCTGAAGACTAAAGATAGGAAGATATTTGATGTTTTGTTTTAACTGTTATGGCTTTCCATACAAACAATATAACAAACAAATCAGGCAAACCTAAATATAACCAACTTCCAGCTCCTGAGAACTGTGTACTAATAATCAAAGATTTGACAATCCGAATGAACAGTTTATAGTATTCCAGTTTGTTACCTGCTGGTTATAAACTGAATCCAAAAGAATACCAGGAATGTCTCCATGCTTTCATGGTTAACAGATTAAGTAATGTATTGAAGTAGAACCAGTCCTAACATTTTGGTAAGCAGCTAGCAGATGACGGCTCTTCAGACTATGAGTAACTAGTTCACCCTTTAGCATTTAAACCGACCGTATCTGGCCAAGATATTCAGCCTCATCTATGTTCAAACTGGTCAAATCCAACATTTCACACCTACCCTACAATGTCATTCTAAACATAATCACATCATTGAAATCATTAAGCCAAGAGACAATGCATAATCTGAATGCTAAAGGGTTAAATAAGATTTGAATCAAAATAAATTACCAATGAATCTATTATTGGTAAAGTCATTTGGATTAATACTCATTGATCAGCTTATTAATTAATTAATTAATTGCGAGTAAAATAAAAGTAGAAAAGTTTTTTTTTTTTTTTAAAGTTTCAAGGAGAATTTCAATTTTAAGCAATAGTCAACTATGATTCCACAATCCTCCACATGTGTAAAATGCTTATAAAAACCCAATAAAATTCTGTGAGATTTTCTTCACAAAATGTGTCAAGTGATGGAAACCATTTCAAAATGCCCAGATTTTTGAGTTCAGTTAGTAAAAAAATTAATTACTGCAGGTGGTTATTTGAAATATTTCCAATGAAACTGACCATATCTTAAAAGCTTGTAATAATTACAGCTAAACATAAGCTACACACACACTTTACAATATTTTCTTAAATTCTGAAAATTTGGATTTCAGCACATTATTAGCGCCATCCAAATATCACAAGAAAAAAAATATCAGCAATCATGAAGTAAGAATAGCAACTTATCAGACGGGCAGGTAAGCTGCCTTGTTGGTCATGACATATGATTTTATAGCAATAGCTAAACTAAAAGAAATATGTAGGAATTTAAAATATCCAAGTTACAACTTTTAGAAATATTGAACGATTTATAAGTTGATGTCCTAAAGTTGAAACAAACTTGGCACTGAACGATGATGAGTATTCAGTTCTTGAGATAAATATCCCTAGAGATGACATGATGGGTCAACATGAGAGGTCAATAGCTATGAGTAATCAGCAGGTTTTAGTAAAACACGGACAATCAAATGCACGCAAATAATCTACATTCTAAGATAAAAAAAAAGACACAAATGAAAGAATCTGTCATATAACATTAAGTCTGGTGATTAACTGAAAATGCCATTATGCATTAAAAAAAAAATCTACCAGTTTTTATTAAAATGAAACGATTAAAAATGTAATATTTAAGAACTTAATATATCAAAATGAAAGTTAATGGATTTTATAAAAGATTAATCTTTTAATTAATATATTTATGACAGATTCCGTGAATGATAAAACAAGATATAAAACCTACATTATTTAATGTGTAATTATTTATATTTTACACAAAGAGTTACTTGTTAAAAGTCATCTGTGATTGGTAATTTATGCATAATTACAGTTATATCCTTATACATAACAGTACTTTACATAAAGTATTTACAATGGAATAAATTATAATCAATTGCAGCGTGGAAGGTAATGTTTACTATAAATTAAAAACTGAAAATTACAACAAAAAATTGAGAAAATTAAAATGACTGGACAACAACCTCATGCAACTGAGTAATCGGCAGCAAGAACAGAGTTAGATGAACATAGACAACTGAGTAATTAGTACCAAGAACAGAGTTAGATGAACATAACTGCAACTCTTGGAGAGTTAAAAAAAAAAATCATCTAATGACAATTTCCCACTTATGACAAGTTATAAGAAAAGAGGAGTTTCGACAAGTAAAGATCATAGTAACAGATATACATGATCTCACAGACAGAACGTAATTGAACAGCATTAAGTGAAAAGGTGTAGAAACCAGATGATGAAGAAAAAGAAAGATTCCGGCTAAGATGAAAACCATGGTTATCAAAATTGAAATGATGAGCAAACACATACACACAATGAATAATAAAAAAAAAAAAATGTTAAAAAAATTCTGGGATGGTGCAAATTTGGTATATATCTGAAAATATTTTGGTAGGTTTGACAATGAATCCCATATAAAATAAAAGCTATTCCTTTTAACTCATCAAAAATTTGTCTCAAAAGAAAATATCTGCTGTACAGCAGCACGCACAATGAAAACTTTTTCCCTGTTGCGAAGCATTTTAAAGCACTTTAAATGAAAATATTCAAAACAATATTTCATTCCAAATTCAATCTTTTTTTTTTTTTTTGCATCAAATCCTGAAATAATTTTATTTTCAAACAGGTGTTTTATTCAAAGTTTCATTCCAGGCCCAGTTCTCGTTTTCATCTGAAATTATGTCACACGCCTATAACCAGGAAATTTTGCAGCACTTTAGCCACAAGACTAATTTAAAAAAAAAATTTTGTGAAATATTTAGAAAGTTTTCCTGAAAAATATTTTCCTACATAAAATCCGTTGCTTATATTTACATAATATATCGTCTACTATGGTATAAGTTTAATTCTGTGGACTATTATTTATATTCTACAAGAAATATATGAAAATAGTGTTCCTTGATATTGTGGTTATAGATAACTACACAAGACTTTTTTTTTTTGTCTAAAAAATATACAATTTTTATTTACTTAAAATCTGATTATGTAGGTACCTTCAGAAAGGGATAAAAAAAAAAAGTACAACTAAGGTTATATTTATAAGAAAAAAATTCTCATTTGAATATATTTAAAAAGTTTATGGAATGGGAATGTTTAAAAAAAAAAAAACGCAAAAGGTCTCTGGCTTTTGTTGTGAAGTTTAGAATATATAGAAGCAGAATGAAAGCATTACAGTAAAATATGAAAGTGAAAAGATTACAGCAGTAAATGCAAAAATGAAGAATAACGAAAAAAGAAAAAAAAAAAAAGGAAAATGAAATGAGAGCTTTGACAGATAGAAAATAGGCAAATTGTATTTTAGAAAGAGGTGGAGGGGTTTTTGATTTTTATAGCGCAGAGCAAGACACTAGAATTGTAATTTGAAATAAAATCTACAGTTTTTAAAATTATACAAAAATTGACTTAAAATTGATTATCAGATTAATAATTTAAAGTTTAATTACATAAAATTTATTTTATGTATTATTTATATGTGTATATAGTGTGAAGTTTAAAACTTACAACTCGTTAATATATAAATTAGGTTACTTTTAATGTTTTATAAATGAACAATATTTTAGTGAAAACGGTAAGCTAATGGATGATGGTCTTGAGACAGTGTTGTAAAAGCACCTACTATTCTCAGAGTCGGCCCTTTGAGGGAGTGACCTGGACTTTGAGTGGACTGTAGTATCATCTGTAGCTTGGTATGATGACGATTCGTTTAATACAGCGCCTTGATTGACAAAACAACAACAGAAGATTGACGCATGCGAGAAAAGTGGTTGTTACATGCAAAACTTGAAGGTTCACTTAGAGAGAAAAATAGAAAAAATAAGAAATTCGATCAAATAAAAGAAAACAAAACAAAAAAGAAACAAGGAGATGGTTTCTCCAAACCTTTGATGGTTGATTATTTGGAAAGGTTTTACAACTTTAATATATTTTTGAAACATTTTTAAGCAACATTAGGACAGAATGGAAAAGTAAAAGGAAAAAGTAGGCCTGCAGTAGGAGATAATGTCGCAGAATGGAGACAGCAAGTATCAGCAGTAAAGTGAAACAGGCATAGTTTAGAGTAGTTTTGTGTGTGTAGGTTTAAAAAGCTGAGCGAGTTGAGTCGCAGCAGAGTTTACAAATACACTGACCAGAGAACGAGAGAGAGAGATACCACCGTCAGTTATAATTTTGTAATATTTGAAGCAATTTTTTGTTTGTTTGTTAGTTGTAATGAAAATATAAGCTTAAATAAGCAACTTTATTTGGAAGTCGTTAAGCAAATTGTTATACATTTTCTGTATATAAATTCATAACTTGCTTTTATGCATTTTATAAATAAATTTACTTTAGATTTCTAAGGATTATACTGAAGATTTTTTTTTATTCTCATTTTGATAGAATCCAGAAAAGTTAGACTGCATTTTAAACTAGAGATTAAATAAAGCCACCAGAATTTGAATGGGAAAAGTGGTGTGAAATATCCAAGAGTTGATCAGTTAATTATTACAAATTATTGATGCCAAAAGGAGCTTTGATGCCATGATTATATGAGACATGGATATATGAAGCGTGTTAAAACAACAAATATAAACAAAACCCGCAAATATTAATGCTGTTTATCACGATGCAAATGTTAAAACTGCGTTTCTATCATTTTTTTTTTTTAAATATGGTTAAAAATGATTAAGAAAGCTTATATAAAACGCCACCCAACAGACAAAACTAGTCACCTTTTGGTACTGGTCTCAATGTATCTTTAGCTGGTAGTGTTGTGTGGGTCACAGTTTGACCTGTTGTGAGTAACAACAATAAGTATTTAGTGTATATATTATAACACTAATCTGGCTTAACAATGGTCTCTATCAGCCATCCGTATTAACTTCAACTAACACACGTAAATGACAACATTTTTATATTTGGCATATAATTCAAATGATATTGGTTTAATAAACTATCATAAATATTATTGTAATTATTATTCAATATGGCCCAAGAAAGAAGAGCATTATAACATTATTACATGTCCTTCATTATAGCAGTGTTGCTTGACCCGCAAATTTGAGAACTTGATCGACACATCTCTCTCTTCTTGAAGTCTTCTGTATCTGAATTCTTCATATGATATTATTTAAACAAAAATTGCTCACAAAAGTTAATTTTGTATTAGCCTAATACTACAAAAACTTAGTTATTAGTAAATGCCTTCCTTGCTAAAATAAACAGGTCACTATAGCAATGCAAATTCAGTGACAATTTTCCATTTCTTTTTTTTTTTTTTTTTTTGTATTATTACAAAGTGTAATTTAAGGATTTGGATTAACTCGTGACATCTTCACTCTGGAAAATAGAAGATTAAGCATGCAAGAAAGATACAAATAAGGCAACTGAATACAGATGAGACAGGATTCGTTTACCATTTGAAAAATTCAATTGGTATGAAGCCGCAAATAAAAATAAAAAATAAAAAAGAGAAAGATATAACACAATTCAAGTATAAACATAATACAATTATATCAAGCAAAGTATAAAAGTAGGTACAGAAACTGCATAGAAAATAGATATAGAAAATGCCACAAACAAAGTGGGACGGGGCAGGGGACAGTCTTTACCTGAAGAAAAGTTTATTTAATAAGTGTTACTAATTAAATTTTGGGTTTGCCATAAAGTTCCTACCTTTGATCATAATAATACAATCTGTAATAGTACGTATAAGGAGGTTAATTATTTTTAGGCTAATGTCAACAGCTATTTAAAGTTTTCAAATAGAAATATTTGGACACACTTTAAAGAATTCCGTTTTTTTTTTTTTAAAACCTCTCCCTAACATCTAAGAACCTATTCTGCAGATCTCACACTGTCTACTAGAAAACTGAATGAGCAATTTAGGTGTTATATACATGTTGAATACAGGATTAAACTTGGGAACGTTACTTTATAAAATAATTTTCATATTTTTAACCGACACTATTTAGAATAAATAATTAACATACTTAGACACTATAAATCCCAACCAATAAAACTACTTATGTTAGACTAACACAAGTATTGCAGTCTTCTCGCTGCTGCTGCTGGAAATCTTGTGATGATGGTAGCTCAGGTTGGAGTCAGACAACCAGAAATAAGCTGCAAAACTGAGAATCATGCAGGTTAAAAAATAATTTGACAAAAATTCACTGGAAATCAAGTGAGATGCTGCAAAGTTGAAAATACCATTATGCCTTCATTCAGATGAAGGTTATCATTATGGAAAAAACAGTCCGTAAGACAGAAACAAAGTGAAAGTGTAGTTTCTTCTCTTCTTACCTGATTCATCAGTTACTTCTTTCTCGCCATTGGTCATAGCAGCTGGTCCTTGATCGTCTGATGTTGCTTCACCATCTTCTGGTTCAGTTGATACAACTTCTTCTGGTTCTGGCTCGGGTCTGTGGGAAAAAATGGCAGTTAAATTGGAATTCAGAAAATCAGTAAGCACTTATAGAAGGAAATATTCTAACATATAATTAGCACAAACATGGCTGTGAGGGTGAGAAGTTCGCTTCTCACCCATGTGCTCTTGGATCCAGTTAACTGAAATGACATCTTGAGCAAGTATCTTTTACTATAGCTCTGGGTCAACCAAAGCGTTGCGAGAGGATTTGGTAGAGAGAAACTGAAAGAAGCCCATTGTGTGTGTGTGAGTGCCTTTGTCTAAACACCTCATGATGGTTGTAAAGTGAGGTTGTTCATTTTCAGTCTATAGAAAACATATCTAGCAACAGGAAATATTATCTTGCTTGGAAACAAGTGAGGGTTGTCGACAGAAAGGGTATCTGGTCATAAAAAAATCTGCCTCAATAAATTTTGTGTAACTCATGCAAGCATGGAAAAGTGGACATTAAATTGATAATATCTAGCCATTTCTTCCTGCTTATAAGCTAGTTTCACCAGTTTCTCACAAATTCATCTTTAATCTAGAGCTTTTCTGACAGTTATAAATGATAAAATCTTGTAGATGCAAATACTTACGGCTCTTCTGGAGGTACAAATTCTGCAATATATTTTCGTCTCTTCTCTTCTTTAGATTTTTCTACTTCTTCAGGATGTTGTTGTCGATATTCTTCCTCTTGCCTTCTTTGAATTTCTTTAAGTTCAAACTAAATTAACAAAACACACTCGTATTATATATATGCACACATATAAGAGGCGGGGAAAATATTCTCTAAATGTCAACATTGTAAAATAAATTGAAATTATGTGTGTGTGTGTGTATGTATGCATTGAGTGTTTACAGAGTTTAATTATCAACATTTTTGGTTTTTATCCCATCAAAATGCTGAGAAATGAGCTGCTATACCTTGGGTTTTTGCATATGTTGTCACACAAAATGGGATGAGTACATTATAGACGAATGTTAAGAGTTTACATGTCATAAGTTGTGTGTTTGAGTGTGTGTATATATTATATACACACACATATAAAAACACTGACATACAAAGGTACAGTTGCTCCATTACTTTGTTGGTTATATTTGAAAGGGATCTGAAAACTTTTTTGTCTGTCGTTTTAGACTTGACCTCCAGAAGCAATTAAGCTAGTAAAAAAAAAAAAAAGAAAAATCCACTTACTGTTGTAAGTTTTTCGAGGGCAGCAAATCGTTCTTCTTGAGTTGCTGCAGATTTTTCAAAGGCCTCGTGTTTCTTAATAAGATTTTCAACTGCATCAAGTGTGTCCTGCAAAATACAAAGAAAAGAAAAGAAAAAAACATTAAAAATATTTAATATTACTTCCAATTCTCAAAAACAAATTGTAGAACTGTATATCATTGTAAATTAATTAGTGTAACAATCATAATTGAAAATTATTAACAGAAATAACTGAAATACTTACACCAAGATCTTGGTTTTGAAGGTATGGCTCTTGAGCAATAAGCCAAGATTCAGCAACAGCAGCGTCACGAGCAAACTGATATACTTCCAAAACTGAAAACGAAAGAAATTTTTTTTATTATCGTAAGTCACTGTCTAATATAATATATTAAAACTTACACAATGGATAACTAGTGAACAGGGGAAAAAATAACCCAGATTTGTGTTTTAACAATGGTCTATAAATTCGTTTTTAGATTTACCCATGTGTTAATTATGCCAGCATGGAAAATGGGAATGCAATGAGGATGATTAGTTAAATCAACACAGTTACAATGTTGCTAAATATAAGGAGCAAATGCAGTTAGTGATATTTATCATCAACATCATTTAATGTCCGTTTTCTCTGGGTCGGACAGTTTGACAAGAGCTGGCAAGCCAGAGGGTTGCCCCAGCCTCCAGTCATCCGTTGTGGCATGGTTTCTATGGTTGGATGCCCTTTCTAATGCCAATCACTTTACAGAGTGTATTGAGTGCTTTTTATGTCACACCAGCATGGGTGTTTTCTACATGGCACTGGCACAGGCATTCTCCATAGCCACATATGAATATCAAAATTGATATCATGCACAACTAAATTCAAATATTTTAATCACATCTTAGTTCAGTCAACTTTGTTTGATTCGTTATCTGAGCTAGCCAATTACTTTATTATATTTTTGCTCTAATAAACTTTAAAAGTTAAAAAATTTTTTTTTTTATTCCCATTACAATATTTGGAAAGGTCAGTTACTGCTGAAGAGCTAACAACTTTTGTTTTAGCCGGAAAAAGTTTAAGCAAAGGAAATATACTTTAATGCTTATCATTTAATGGAGAAACAAACCGCGTGCGTGGTGTGTTTTTTTTTTTAATGGTTACAAGACTAGAACTTACAATGAAAAGGCTGAAATTAGATACCACAAAGGCTTTTACCTAATAATTCTAGATAATATTGATTTCCAACAGAGCCACATAGGTACAAGGACACATTTTTACTCAATGCTCCAATGATTATGTTTAACAATGGAATCAAGTTATATAATATTAGTGACATACAAATTGTTACTTACTGAGCTGCAGGTATTCCCATCTCTCATCCCATTGCTCATTCATGGAATGCCTTTGAGATGTTAACTGTATTAATTTTTCTCTCACCTAAAAAAGTAGAAACAAAGAATTAGGGGAAAGTTTAAGTTATAAAATAATCAAAATTTTCTCATAAACATAAGATTCTTATCTTTCTATTTATCTATCCATACACCAAGTTACAAAGGTGTTTTTGCATGTTTTACCATAAGAGAGAATTTTCTCTCTGTGGTAATGCAATGAATTGGTCATTGGAAGTTAAAATGTGGTAGCTCCAAATTTACACAGGAAACTTTAGGTAACAAGATAAATTCTCATTACATAATCATAAGACAAGTAGTGAGCAAGCTAATAAATTAAAATAAATTTAGTTTAAATGAATACAATTTTGGTGAAAATATTTCATTAGGAATTATTACAAAGAAACCACTTTCATTAATTAATAAAGAAACTCACTTCACTGGATCGGTAATGTTTGCGAGTTATAAGATCTCTTCCTAAATTTATACAAATGGCAAAGTTTTCTTCTCGAGCATCGATTTCAGCCTTCAAACTTTGATGGTTGTTCATTAACAACTCTACACCCGACACATCTCTACAAAAGAAATGAAAATCAACAAATGAGTGACCATTAAAATAATAGATTTGATTTTGAAGGAGAACAAAAAGTTCTAAAAAAGCTGGATAGCAATTTGCAAATTGCTATCCAGCTTTAAAAGAACTTTCAGAGGATGTAGAAGTATCTACTGCAGAATGGGTGAATCGCTAAAGCAATATATCTGATAAAAAGAGCAGAAAATTTCATTTTTCTCAAGGGCTGCCTTAAATCTAGTCCTATTTTATGATCGAAGTGACCAACTTACCTTGGTTTTTCTTGAGTGCTCATTTGCCGCCTGATGTCATCAATCCATAACATAAGGTCTCTGACCATATTAAAGAATCTATAAAGGTCACTGGCATCAGCAAGTCTCATTCGTCGGCTCTCAACCATTAATTGCAAGTTACGCCAGGCGTTAACCACATCAGATTCCCAATTCTGAATCTCTCGTGCCTTCTCTCCGGCATATCCAATTTGAAGGCAAGCTGATTCCTCTTGAATTAAATGAACCTTTAAAAATATTTTAAAAAATATAAATTAATCAAACTGAAAAACGATAGCCACGAGAAAATTTCCCATTTCAAAGAAGCAAGCTAAAATTATAACCAACACTTGGCAAACAATCTTTTCTGGTTTCTGTAGGAAAACTGTGTTGAGTAATTCTCTTAATGTTACTGATACTACATAACTAATTAGCTATTTACAATGGAATGTTTAACAATTTAGTCAATGGTTTGATTTGAAAATGCATCAGTTTCTGACAAGATGCAAACTCTAAAATGCAGGCAAAGTCAAGTGCATATTACACAAAAAGACTGATACATTTAGGGAACAAAGGTACTGAAATGCAGTTGCTTCTTTTAACTGGAGCTAAATATTTAGTGCAATGAAGATCAAGCTATTTATGAAATACAACAGAAGTCCGATTCTGGCTTCAGCCTGGCTGGTTCTTGTGGTACCAACTGTCCCACCCATGTTATCATGGAACACGGACGTTTGATGATGATGATGATGATGATGGCAGATGAAAATAGTAAAGTCAAACCAAAACCAAAGAAACTTACTTGATTTCCAAGAGTAACTAAATCGTGTTCAAAGTTAGCATTCTTTCTTTGAAGAACAGCAACACTTTGAGCATCTCTTCCAACTTCTTCAGGTATGTAGTTCTTCTTTTCCTGTAATAGAAAATGCAATTAGATAAAAATAAAATAAAAAAATATTACAAATTATGTAAATTTAGAATATGGGAAATAAGATTATGAAATTTGTTATGAAACAAATCACTTAGTTTTTTTTCTTTTTTTAACTAAATTGCCCATTAACCGAATTTTGAAATTTCTCAAACATGCTTAATGCAGGAAATTACTTGCAGTCAATAACTTTACCAACTCAATATTCCAGCAGAAAAGTCTTTCAAACTTACTTGGATTCTTTCCAGAGTTTCTTTGCAATCGTGGTTAAACTTCCATAATTCCCATGAAGCTTGCAACATCTGTGTGCGGGTGTCTATTAACTCTAGCAAATCAGTCCAGGCTTCGTTCAAATTATCTTTCCATTGAGCAATAATTGGAGCATCAGAGTGCTCAGCTACAATCAAACTATCACAGATTTCATTTGCTGAGGCCACACGATCTTGTCCAAAGTTTTCAGTGTCTCTAGCAAATTCTTTAAATCTTTCTTTTAGAGTCTGATAAGATTGTAAAAGGAAAAGGGGGAAAAAAAAACAAAAAAAAAAACTCAATAATGCATGATCTTTCAAGACAAATTTAAAATATCAAATTACTATTTATGGATATTTTTCACAGAATAAGAACAATGGTAATAAATCTACTTTGTTTCAAAGGACATTGAAATAAATATTAATTCCACATTTCAGATGAAAAACTAGTAAAGTTTTCTCTTGTCACCATTTTTCCATACTGGCATGATCATGAATTAGATGTAACTTAAGATTTTCTACAGCCTGATGGTCTTTTTGTTGCCAGCTTTACTTGTATTCCAAGTCAGGTACTTTTCCATCCGACTGGTCCCAGATGGCTGCTGAATTACCAAACACTCATTCACTGGAGAAAGTAACCAGATGCCATAGTCTTTTTGCTCCGCCAGGACTCAGGACAACATGCTGGATTGATATTTACACATACACACAAACATCTTTTTGATTTCCATCCAATATCTCCGTTCACAAATCATTTGTCAGCTCCAGGTTATGGCAGAAGACACTTGCCCACCCACAATGCCCTGCAGAGGGGTGAGACACAATCCAGATTACATGGTTGCGATGTGAACTTTGTAACCATAAAACTGTGTAGACATGTATTTATGTAGTCACAAAATAAGGCTTAATATTTAACTAACTATAAAAGCATCTCAGTTGGAGTTCATTATGAAAAATATATTAATTCCTACAAAATGGTTATAATTTTCAATCAGATTAATTAAGTCAAACCCAACTTACAGTTACATGCTCATATTCTTGACCAAGTTCTTGAGATTTTGCTACAACTTCTCTTTCTGCAATCCATTGTAATAAGTCTTCAATTTCTCTACTTAGCATATATAATTTCAGCACCTCTTCAAGCTTGCCACGACGTTCTTGGGCCAAATCTTTCAGACCAGCATATAGCTTGTCCACTTGTGCTTGGCGAACAGCAATTTGTTCACTAAAAAATAAATAAAATGAAATAAATAAGATAAATTTGGAGGCAACAAAATTTTTTTTAAATATTTATTTGCATTTATTTGACAAAAGTAAATCAAGATTAAATTAAAACTAATATTTGTTTCATAGGTGTGATTGCCAAGTAAGTGATTAGATCTGAGACCACGTATTGAAATTAAAACAATTACAGCCAAGCCATTCAAAAACACACGATTTCACTCAAATTTATCGGGTGTCAAAATTTTTGTTGCACTATCTGGTCATTGACACAGTGTGAATGGAATCTTTTCTGTTTGGCTGCACTTTTTGAAATGTTAAAATTAGAGTGAAAATTTTCAAATTTGGTGTATTGATGTAATTTTTCATGCTGAATCTCAAAAGATAATTTACTTGTTCCAGAAAAAAGGTTTTTTTAAAAAAAAATCAGAGGTTTAAAGTTTGATCATTTGGCAGCCAAACATACTTTGAATGCAAATGGAACTGTATCAGTGACCAGGTTGCAGTTGGTGTGACAAAATATCTTGACACCAAATAAATTTTTAAGTCAACAGTTTTTGTGTATTTTTTGAACAGCTAATATGTCTTCTATGCTGTAAATATTTTCCTTATTTTTACATTAGAATGAAAAATAACCAAAGAGATAATCTCACCTTTCTGGATGTTCCTGTTCAATCAAATTTCTGCTTCTCTCACCCAACTGGCGGACAACATCTGCATAGTCCTCAACAGCGGATTCGAGATTCTGGTGTTTCTTAAGCATATTTTGTGCACCAATTTCATCTTTGGCCCGTTCCTCACCCATCATGTAAAGTTCTTGTTCACTCATCCAAGATTCTGCCTCAGAAGTATCTTGATAGTACTAAAAAAGACAACAGAGGCTTCCAACAATACATGAATTATTTGAAAAAGCAGTTTTTTTTAATTAAGAGAAAAAAAATCCCTTTTGTCTGTCCAAAGCATTTCCATAAGTTTGTCTTAAATGCATATGCTTGTTTTCAAAAATTATAGTTAGCCCTTGTTTCATATGTTCAAAGGAATATAAAACTTTCCTTTCTAGAGTCCCAAGTTAATCTGTTGGTTGAAAAAGTTAGAAATGCGTATCATATATGATGCATGGTTGCCAGGAAAATATGTCCTGCATATTACATGTGATACTCAGGTCAGACAAAGGGCTAAAAAATTTCTTTAAAAAAAAAAAAAAGGGAAGCAAAAAGCAGCAAGTCACATTTTAATAAAATGTTACTAATTGTTCTCACATACCTGTTGGGCAATATCTGAGAGCTGTAGGCGAGCTTTCCTTGCATCCACAGCATCCTTTAGAGTTTTCCACTTACTGCTAAGGTCATCAATGTGTTGTTGGAATTCATCAGCTTGTGGATGTTGTTCATTAACCAATTCTTGGCCAACAGCAATAACAGAATCAATACGGGGTTCGTGGTTTTCAATTTCTGTTTGCAATGACTAAAGAAATGAAAACAAAATGGAAAATGCCTATAAATATGTATTTGCACTGAATTAGAAAAAATTGGGAAAGAGAACCTCACTATTTCAGATTACATTTTACAACTACTGTTAAATTTAGTCTACACTATCGGGTTCCATCAAAATTATTCTTTAAAACTGATAATCAGATCAGTTAGCAAATCATGTAAAGTAAATCAATGTAAAGTGGTTGGTGTTAGGAAGGGCATTCAGCTGTAGAAACCATGTCAAAATAGACAATCGGAGCCTGGTGCAGCTGGTCGGTTCCTGTCAAACTATCCAACCTATGTTAACATGAAAAACAGACATTAAATGATGATGATGAACTACTTACATGTGTTTTCTTCATTAGTAACTGAACACTAAGAAGGCTGTTGCCATAGTTGCCAGAGGTTGCCAGGGGCATCTTTTCTTCAACCCACATTTTTTCATCTTCAATATCACGCTGAAACTGATGAATTCGTTTGACTCTCTCAAGTTGAGATCGTCTTACTAACAAAGGTGCCTGAATTTTCATGAACCTGCAACATAAAATAATCCAAGTAAATTACTATTGAATGTGTGCATGTGTGCATATTTATGAATTACTAATTAGCATTTTGATAACAGAATTTTCAAAAGTTAAAAAAACTGATATTTTACCGCTCAGCAACCGCCACTTTGCGAGCTTCGATTTCAGCCTCCTTATTAGGATCCATAGTTTTCAGGTAATTAGCTTGTTTATCAAGTTCTAACACTTGGTTCTCTTTACATTTCATCTGGCCTTCCAATTGCTGTTTAACAGAAATATACAAATTAAAGATATAAAAAAGCAAGGAAAAAAAAAAAAAAAAAAAAGAATTTTTAATCAAACATTTAATTAACGTAATTAAATTAAACAATACTTACATTTTGCCTCTGCATTTGAATGTTCACAGTGGTTAAATCTCTACCAAATTCTTCAGTAACAACTTGGGATTCCAGCTGTTGAATCCAACCATCAATGTCATCACAGCTCTGTTCGTAGAGGACTGAGCGATTAGCATCAAACAACCGCTCACCCTTATCCTTGGTGGTGTTTTCGAGCTCTTCCCATTGATTGCTGAGACTCTCAAGAACGGGACCAACCTGCTCAGCAGCTTCTGGTTTATCTTTCAACAAACCTTCACCAGCCTAAAATAGAAATATTAAAATTTTTTTTTTTAAACAGATCAATATTTGGAAACCTATTTTTCTAATGGGGAAAATATTCAATTAAGTCTCACAGATCTATAAACCCCACATATTTAACAGACATCTTTCAAGTCTTCACAGCCCATCTTGTTTACTCTCAGCACTAAAAGCTCTCACCTCAACTATTGTCTATAATTTTATAATCATTTCTCTTACAACAGTCTCTGAAATATAAATTCTATTTCAGCCTGTCACTGAAGTTTATTTTGCAGATCCAACAGATGGTTTCCAAGCCATTTTCAACATCATGTACTGCAATCAAATTTGATTTAACAATCAATAGAAACTTTGTTTATTTTAATGTTGTATATTTCCTAGAACTAACCTCCCCTTCGGTTTGAAAGTTTCAAAATGAAGAGGGGGGGGGGGGGGTGCTGTGCAGTGGAACTGAACCCAAGACCATATGGTTGGGAAGCAAACTTCTCAACCACACAGTCATGCCTGCACTTATTAAATAAAGTAATTAGAGTTTATATGACAAAATTACACTTTAATTGGGCAAGATAGAGAAGAAACAAAAAAAAAAAAAGTACCTCACGAAGTTTCAAAAGTCGATCTTTATTAGCTGCAATTTCAGATTCAAAAGCTTGATGTCGCATATATTTGCTGTGCAGGTTTTTAGCATCACGATAAGTCTCATCTTGAGCAGCTGACATTTTATCTTGAAGCCAGTCTCGTAACTAAAAAGAAAATAAAAGTATTTCGTATATTAAACTCTCCCAAACGATATGAGGGGAAAATATGAAATTCAAAAGGAAAAATATTAAATAATATTTACTTCTTCACAGTCTTGGAAGAACTGTTGTAGCATTCTCTGGTCTTTAAGGCGTTCCAGTTGTTCATATGCACGTTGCCTGTTTGCATTACGCCTGTAAATGGGAAAAAGATTTTTTTTCTTTAAATTACAGGAAGGTGGTTGTGGTTTCAATACTCTTCATAAACAGATCTGCTCAAAAAAAGCTGACCTGGGGCTAAACTACAACAGTATACACTTAAATCAATAAACACACAAATATGGCCATGTGGGGTTTTGGATCCCGTGTGCAGCACCTTGGGTAAGCATCTTTTAATAAAATCCTGAACTGAAATTGCTGGAAATAGTAATTGGAGAAAGCTGACTGACTACCTTAAGAAGAAAGAGGGGGAAGCAAGCTAATGATAAAAGGCATTCAAGACTACTTTTCAGGCCAAAGCATAAGCCTTTATGTGGTAGAACAGCTTGTTAGAAATAGCAGCTAAAGCAGCTCTCAAATCATTCTACCTCCTTCAAAATGGAAAGATACGTTAGGGAGAGAGGGAACACATTTTCAACATATAGCCCTTGACATACAAAACGATGGTAAAGTCATGACTGCAATACCTTTCATCATAGGTAAGGCTTGGGAGCTAAACAACATGAACTAATGACAGAGCCTTAGTGGTTGCTCAAACTGCTAGAAATAGTTGCCAAATATCCCCTCAAATCACAAACCCTACAGTTTGAAGACAAAGACAAAAAAAAAAGAAAAAAAAAAGGCACATTGAATAATGTAGCCCTTGATATACAAATAAACAGGATGGTCATGACTGGAATGCTTTTTTATCACAGGTCTGCTTTATCAGAGCTAACCTGGGTCCAAACAAAGACAGTTAAAGACCTCCTCTTTACAGTAACCTAATGATGGAGCTATTGAATAGTTGCAGGACCTGCTAACAATAGTACCCAACTTACCCTCAAATCACATACCTTAATCCTTTAGCATTCAGATTTCTTTGTCAAATGTAATGCATATTTATCCACATTATTTTAAATTAGTCATGTATGTTCTTTCTATAAGGGAAGCTGGGGGGAGAGAGTGAGAGAAATCCCCCTGGGTCTTGTATGTTAAGTTGGGCCCCCAATAAGCTAATTTTGACCAATGCTGACTACTATGTAGTCTGCAGATTTTTGCAATTTCATTTCACAAACATTGTCCTTACCTTTCGTTGATGTTTTCTGCTTTCTTGCTGATTTTGTCAGCAGCATGGTTGTTGTCTTCGATAAGTCTGTGTCCAAATTGCAAAACGTTGTTAATTTTCTCATCATTTGCATCCATTGTGGTGATAAACGCTTCATGTTTTTTAATGATATTTTCAGCAGCTTCCAATGAGTTCTGAAGGGAGAAAGTTTGTCATAATAAGTAAGGAAAAACAAAATTAAAAAAAACCCATACAAAAAAAACAAAAACATTAGCCAACATTAACAAGTCAAACAGATTAAACTAGTATTTATCAACATCTTAATTACTATTATTATTAGTAGTATTTAGAACAATTGTAATATCAGTATTTTTTTAACGTACATCTATGCAATAATTTATTTAGAATGTAATATACAACATTAAAACTGGTTCTGGAACAGTTTTAATAATACTTATTGTTAATTTAATAACATAGTGAATTTTCTAACAAATTTAGTGTTTTTTTTTAAAATAAAATATGTAAATGTATGCCATATATGAACCAAAATATTGATAAAAGTAAATTTTAATACCTCATAGGAATGAGGTATTAAAATTCATTGTTAGTTTCATCCAGATTTAAGGAAATAATTAACTGCAAGGCAGTTTGAACTGGGTCTTAACCAGCAGCAGTATTAATTAGCTGCCAGCCAAAGGAGAAAATTGGCAACTTGATCTGCTTGGATTTTTTTTTTTTTTAAATCTTAAAAACAGATGTTAACATTTAAGTGGCGACAGGAATTTTAAATGAAAAAGCTATGGCTTTATATTAGACAAATAGACTTGACATATTTTTCATTTCTTTTATTTGTAAGCACCAATAGAAATTCTTACAAGAGGTAAGAATTGTAGTTCAGTTATGTGCACATAGGATGTAATTATTAACGTCTAAGATTAAAGATATTTTAATTGAATTAATATTAAACGAAATAGAGATCTAAGAACATGTAGGAATCAAATACAATATAAAAACATGTTTTAATAAAAACCATCAAACATCAATAAAGCTGTCAGAAAGAAAGATTCCTACCCCCTTCATGCAAATAGAGTTTATTTCCTGAAGAAATGTTACTACCACTAGAAAAGGAGGAAAAAAAAAAATGGAAAAAAAGTTTAACTATCCAATCATTTAAAAATTGAACTATTAATGTCTGTTACAAGAAACTATTTTAAAAATCAAATTCTTAAAAATAAATCACAATGAGGTGAAAATTAATCTCCTTTTCACAGTTGCGTCCAAAAAAACATTCTTAATTAGTGCCATTTACCACTAGTAATCTAAAATATTGAGATGCTATAGCAAATGACCAAAAATCTAAAACATAACCAGTGAAACTAGAATGAAGGACCCTAGAGGTAAATAGAACTTCTGTCAGAGACACATGAACCAATTTGTTATTTCAAAAAGAGTATTAGCAACTCCTTAGCAATTTAACCAGGACATTTCAAGTCATCAAGCTGGCAGCAAAAGTTGTAGGAAATGAGTTCCTTCAGTAACAGTTTTGCTCAGATTTGAAATAAAAATTTTGACTCGAGTCATCATATTTTATAATCAAACAATTTGATTATATAATAAAGATCATTCTAATCTTATGCTAAGCAATCATGTCACTGGAAAGTGTTATCTATACAATACTCCACTAAGTCATTAAGAATCAAGCAGTGATTGAAATATAGAATAGTAAAAATGTAAAAATACTGACTAAATCTTTCTTGACAGCATAATTAACCAAATAGACAAGATTAAGTGTCGTTATACAGGATTAGTTAGGTATAGAAAGAATGTTATATTAAAGCTAAAGAGTAGCAAATTCATCTAAAATATATAACTACGAAAAGACAATTTCATTCTCTCTCATGCGTGAAATTTATTTCAAAATAATAATAACGGTAATCCTTTTGCCAAAATCCTCAAATTATTTACATACGAGGCAAAAAAAAAAAAAAAAAAAAAAAGTATCTTTTCTTCCCCTTTAATAATTAACTATTTCAATAGACTATTGAAAAGAGAAACGTTTAAAATTACACACAAGCAATTATGACCCTCCCATTACGTTTCCTGAACAGCAATACAAAAAAAAAAAAAAAAAAAAAAAAGAAAAAAAAAAACAAATCCACACCCATCACACAAGTACAGTATGCTGAAAAGCACAACAACAATGTTCAATAAAAAAAAAAACAAAAAAACAATATTGAGCTAACAGAGAACAAATTGAAACAATTTTAATGATAGGCACATAGAGATTACAACACTGCAGAAATATATGTGCCAAGAATATAGATAAGGACAGACATGCCATAGAAGATGGCAGGAGCTTGAAAAGACTTGAAAACCAGAAATTAATATAACATTGTTTTAAATGCATACAATTTACACACAAACTTTAGCTGTAATAATTACTGATAGCAACAGAATGAAGATATTGTCAGTGAAGAATAGTTTTATAGCAATTAATAGAGAAGTTGGCAAGAAGATAAACAAGATAATTCTACTTTCATCCAAGCAGAACACTTTTAAAAGAACAAATTATAAAGTTAGTGAATAATACACTTGTAACATTAGTATTCAAAGTTTAATGAGAGAAACTGAACTGGAAGAACCTTAACAACCAACCACCAGTTATAAAATCCACATATATGAATCAGAAACAAATTTAGTTTGAATATTGAAGAGTAACCAAAGCAATTAAAGAGTTTTAGAGAGACAGAGGAAAATGGAGCAAAACAAAAAAAAGAAAAGAATGAAGAACAATTGTATCAATAATAATAAAAAAAATTTAAGAAAGCTAACAAAACAAACTGTTTTTTATTTGTTTTTTTTTTCTCTCTTTTAGACCCAAAAGGAATTTAAAACAATTTTTGTTAGTTTTTTTATCCATCAATTAATTTCTCTTAGCATAATAGAGTTGGCAGGACAGTTATTAGTCACAGGAACAATATACAAGTTAATTCTGCTAAACTTGATTTCACAACTTAAAAATCTACAACTTGTGAAACAATGATTTAGGGGGGGTGGGACAAAAATTAACGGTTAGAAATTAAAGCAAAAACTGAACATATAAACAGCATTTTGTATTCTTTTGTAAATTATTATAATTAATACCAGATCCTTATCTGTTTCAAATCTATAATTAATAGTTAATAATTTTCTTAATCTTTAAGACTATTTAGTGACATATGATCCAACACCAAAATTCTGTTAATAATGACATGAGTAAAAGATGAAATACAAAACAAAAAATCCCACTGAAAGAATGGTATTAAGTAATTCCAACAACACACCAATTCACACTTATATAGCAAAATGCCAAGGAATATGAAAATGAGTGAATCAAAGTTAGAACACTTCAAGAAAGAAGTACTGAAGTAGAATGTTTTAGAAACGAAGAAAAATTAATAATATTGGTCTAGATTTTAGCAAAATTGCATATTTATCTGAATATGTTGAAGACAATATACTCAATGTGCATAAGAAAAATCTGAAAGAGATAGAAGAGGAAAAAAATGGAGAACTGTGAGCAGATATCAACACACTCAGTATATATATATATGTATATATATATATATATATATAATATATAAACACACTCAGTATATATATATAAAACTAAAGAGAAAAAAAATAAAAATAAAAATTTAGAACAACAAAAACAATGAACATTTGACATCTCAACAATGACAACATGTTATTGAGCCATTCCTAGTCTGGTGCCATTGCTTTTACTGCTAACTAGAAAGCTTGTTAAAATATGCTAAACTGTTATTTTGCTTTTTAATATCAAGTGGTCTGTGGAATTTGGATGTGATAAAAATTGCTGCTTGAAATTTATAGCAATAATTTTAAATTTAAATATCTGAAGCATAGCTATAGACATAGCACTAGTTTATGATTTTTATGATCCTAATTTCTGGACAGACTTTTACAAAGGAGATGGGTACATTTAAAATTTTTTAAATCATTCTCTTTTCAATCCAAAACTTTTATAATATTTTATGTTTATATATATATTTTTTAGTTTAGTAATGAAATATATCTGAACAAATATATTATGTATAAAAATAACAAAAACTAATTTCCATTCATATTCTATGGGGCTTATTAATTAACACTAATAATTCAAAAATTACACGAGATATTTCTGCTAAATGAATTATTTGGTGTCGTTTTATCGTGTCAACAGAAAACTGATTTAAAGACTACTTTCCAAAATAAAGCAAGCAGCATAACTTCTTTTTTTTTTATGACCATAACACATTTAAAAATATATTTTTATGAAGAAATAAAGCCAAACCATTAGTTTTTTAATGTTTTTGAGAGCTACAACCATTTTTTTTTTCTTTCATATTAATGAAATTTAAAATTCTAGTTTTACATTGTATTAACAGATTAAGTTTTACCTAAATATTCTGGATATAAAACAAATCGATAGATTCCATAAATTAAACAATAATTTTCTATAGAAGGAAAAACAATGGCAAGCCAACTGAATGGTATTTTTTTTTTTGTGTGGCACCAAGCTAAGTTAGCATGCTATCTACATCCATTAACACAGCAGCAGCAGACACCAAGTTACCTGCTTGTCAAGTCCAATGGCACTCTGTGTAACAAAAGACACTAGTTATACACTGACTTACTGCAGAGACAGCAAATAAAGTGGTAGCACCAAGTAGGACTTACTAAACAAGCAATAAAACAGTTTAAAAACCTTAAATATATCATACTGGCTAATATAATTTTAAAAAATAACATTTTAATTATATTACTTGTGCAGGGCTGAGATAAGGTCTTAAAATTGGAACGAGGATGATTCATAATTTGAATCAGAGCTCCAACTACAATGCAATCATTTGTTTTTAAATATCAGAAAATATAAAAGCATATATATATGTATGTATGTATATAGCCTACAAATTATACAGTTGGGCAAAGAAAATATTGATACACATATGGACAAATAAATATTTAGTCTATAAATCAACATCCTATAAAACTATCAACAATTTAATAGATATTTTAAAATGTTAATACATAATAGAGTCAGATTGTTCTGTGTAGTGAGAATACCGTTGGACAATGTCACGGTTAAATGGATACAACATACAGAGAGACAATGGTATGTGACTGTCCCAGTACAAATCACAAAGGATTTTGGTGAACCAGCCATCTTATATTGGCAGTATGACCAACAGAACAGTAGTATTTCATTACATGGAATCACTATATTCTCAGAATTGTAGAACTGAGAATTCATTTAAACTATAATAAAACTTTCAAGATAACCTGTGCTGTTTTTAAGTTATAGAGGCATTTTGTTTAAATTAAAAATAACTATAATAGTGATTTTTAACATCAGCACAAGGTCACAACTCTCCGCCAGTGGGAGACAGTAGAGACATGCTATTAAATACCACAAGGCATTTTGTTCAGTGCTCTACTGATTCCATCACATTTTGTCTTTACTAAGATAAAAAAAAGAAAACAAAAATCTGTTCATAGTTCCTAAAGCTGTTTAATGAAACCATTTAAGTGTAATCATTTTAGCCAGTGTGAAAAGAAACTAAGATATAAACAAAAACAAAATTGTCATAATCTTTCATATACATTAAAACAAAATTGAACAAGAGTTGTGCAATTTTCAATAGAGTAAAAAAAGAAAAAGAAAAAAAGCTACACTAGCTCAAGTGATAGTCAACAGCAGTGAACACAGTAACCTAAATATAATTAAGGTTACACACAGCAAATTACTTTTCGAATTCTCAGCATGGAATTTTCATTAATTTTATGTTGATGAGATGGAAATGGTACGAATCAGTTTAAAACAATGAGCTCACATTTCAATTTAGGCTCTTGAAGATATTATTAGAATATTACTATTGACTGCTTTTAACTCCACAGAATATAAAATATATAGGGACAGCTTGAGGTAACTAAACTGAAATTACAGTAGGTTAACTATTTTACTAATAAATACATGAGATTGTCCCACCACCACTCGCAGCAACCCTCCCAACCCAAAACCTACATACATTACAGGAAAGAATATAATCTAAAAACTTATTTTATAATTTATTTTTTGTAGAATATATCAATATTTTAATGCGATAATTCTTGTAGAGCTGCAAATCTATGAAAAATTATTTACGTTACTTCTAACATATTCTGAACTTAAACATTTAAAGTCCATAAATTAGTCTTTTGAAATCACATGCTAAGAGTTTAGCAACCTAACTGTGTCACCCCAACCTCAGGCATTCAAGTAAAAAAAATAAATAAAATAAAAATAAAAATAATAATTAGATACAAAGACTAAGTAAACAAGTTCAATAATTAATCTGTATTGCAGATTTGTATTCCAGATATTTACTACCATAGATTGGTGGCTGCATAATTAATAATGTGTTTATAAACAAGATATATCCATTTGTTATATGTTTCGCAACCAACATTTTAAAATTTAAGTTTTTTAATCTATTTTGTATATCTTAATCGTATGCCTTTGACAAAATCAAAATTGATGTAAGTTAAGAAATTGGGTGCCTTTTCTCTTTTTTCACGAACAGAAATTGTTATCAAGTCTCCAAATCCAATTCCATAAAAATGTAAATTCCATCAGTTGCCATACACACACGCATCCAGCCCTATACACAATGGTAGGAACTATGTGTGTAAAAAGAAGTAAAAAAAGAGAAATATAAACTGTTTAGAATTAAAAGTAATAATAATACTTACAGGTACTTCTTCTTTTGATAAGAAGTTCTCTTGTTGGTTGAGTAGTACCTCAGCTTGTTTAGCATCCCTGAGGAACATCTATCATTAAAAAAAAAAAAAAAAAGTTGTACAATCAGTTAAAAAAGAAAATCCAGTGAGATGAAATAAATCTATAAAAATTATAACTCATACTGGTAAAAATACCTTAAATTCCTTGCCAATCTTGCTTTTTCTTTGACGCCCCATAATGAATACAGAATATTTAACCCGAATACATGCTATGAGTAAAACAAGTGATGGAATGAAATGCTTATCAAAGACTCCAAAACTTGGCAATGAAAACGAGGCTGTAATGATTACAAAACATGTAAGATTTCAGGCAAGGGTTATCACAGAACAGCTGGGTACAGAATTGGCAGCGATTGATGCTTAAAGCAGAATGCTAAAGTCTTTTTCTGAGTAGTGCATTCCTTAGAATTTTTAACTATTAAATTAAGAAATAAAACTAATTTAAATAGAAAATTACTCTTGAGTAATGATATATAAAACAATAATGTAACAGCTAATTATGATTGTTAACGATAAAGAGCACAATAGTTGCTTACTACTGCTGAATTAGAGTAGAGTAATAAAAATGGCAATGTAAGAAACAGGTTCACTTATCAAGAGGAATTTAAAAAGACCCAAATTTTTCTTTATTTCAGATTATAATTTTTTGGACTTTTAACCTTTCTTTAGAGATAAACACCCATTTGTTGGATTAATGTTCATTTATCCATTACTAGTATAGGATGGGTGGGGAAATATCCGAGAGGATCTTATGGCAAGATGCTCTTTCTATTGCAAATAGTTACAGGTTTTCCAAGCAAGGGATTTTTTTAATTCCACACCTTTGAAAGAAAGCATAGAGTAATTAGTCCTAAAGGGATAGGTGCAGCGACAAGTGAAGCTGTGGAATGTGACCATTCAATGCAAATTTACACATAAGCAGAATAGGCTTCTTACAGTTTCCATCTACCAAATTCACTTGTCAGCTCACACAGCAATACCTACTACCATAAAAAGTAGCTTTAGTATTAATTACTTTTTCAATGATCAAACCACAAATTTACTAGAATGAAGTTTCCAGATTTTCAAGCTAGTTCTTCAATTAAATGGGTCTTATACTTTTCTTAAATGTGAATGACTCATCCACCAAATTTACCATGGGTACAAAAGTAAGATGAACAGTAAATTAAATACAATATAATACTTAATATCACACTATAACAATATGCAGTGTACTATCAACAATAAATGTGGCTTATTAATCACACTATATTTGCTTCTCATATCACAATTATGTAAACTATAATGTTCTTTTAAAAATCACAACTGGATGATTCTACAGAACAATACCTATAGTGCATAAAACTATTGAAGCCTGTTTTCCTATCAATTCAAACCATAAAAATTCAGACTTTCATATTAGGGAAAGGTAAAAAAAAAAAAAAGGGGTTCATCAGAGTTACTGTATTTGATGAAAAAAAAAAAAAGGAACACAGGCTTGTTAGATACACCCCAATTGCAGCAGTGCATATTCAAAGAAAAAGGTTTAAATTGCATTAAAGCTGATGGGAAGTCTAGTTTTGCACATAGGACCAAGGATGATTTTTTTTTTTGCAACAATTATTTTAGAGAGAAGAGAGCTGCCATCAAATAAAATGGTTTTTTACAGCTTTGGATATTGATTTCATGAAACTTGTACAACTGCAATGCAATCCTTAAGGCTCCCCGTCATGCTTATCTCCATTTGAAATAGAGATAAGCATGATAAGGTGGGCCTCTTTGATGAGTTTTTTTATTTGAGCATTAAATAGTTCATATTCAAATATTCCCTGTTCCTGAAGATCAAAGAGATAAACAAAATTCTTACTTGCAAGTTGAGACTCTGAGAAAGAAGCTGCTGTCTATTCTCCCACATCTGTAACAATTCCTGCCAGCCGCCATCAAGTGCTTGAAGACGCTAGAAATAAAAAAAAAGTTATCAAAATTTAGTATTCTGGTATCTAATAATTACCTTGAAATTGAAGCAAAAACTTGTTTCTATATTAAATGGAATAATTTGCTAAAATTCCTCACTGAATTTACCAATTTGTAATATATTTTGAAAATATTCTTTAGTTAACCTATTTAACAAAAACAAAGCTTTTAGCAAGCTAATCAACTAATTGATTTTATGATTAAGCTTTAGTTTCCTACGCACCAACAATACCTTCAAAGACACAATTTCCTACTCTTTCTTACTTGGTTAAAAAAAGAAAAAAAATCTATGCCAATTAAGAATTTCTTACAATACAAACCAAAACTGGAAACGCACCTGTCGCAGAAACATATACTGTGGATCATCCTGGCCCTCAGTAACTTTATCACCAAACTCTTTCATCTTAGCATATTCTGGGGCATAAGCATCAATTTCATCTTTAAGCTGTTGGTGTTGATTTAATAATTTCTCAGCATCAGCCAGATTGTTGGGAATGTCTTCTGATGCCACAGTTGTCTGAGTACGAGATAACCATTGCTGGAAATGGTCGAGGTTACCAAGGAAGCGTTGCAATTCTCCGGCTTCACCAAGTTTTTCATCCCTGTCTTTGAGCTATTAAATAAACAATTTATGATATTTTCTTAAATTAATATCCAAACATTTGAGTAAAAACCTCATTAAATTTTTTTTTATCAATTTACCATAATAAATGTTAGAAGCATGCGAGGAGGTTATTTGAATTCCATTTAAATGGAATTTGAATTTAGCAATAGCTTGAGACAAAAAATACTTCCTTTCTGGGGGCTTGTAAAGAAAAATGTAACATAGGCTCAAAATATATAATTACCATTTCTTTGAGATCCATCCATACATTGCTGATGTCATTGATCTTTTCACGAATAGCCTGGGCTTCTTCAGGTTTGGTTTCTTGTAGTCTGTCTGCTTCCACTTGCAACGATTCAACCTGGAAACATAAAGAAATTTAACATAAACAGCAACAGTTAAGGAAAAAAAAAGACCATAAAAGACACAAAACAAAAGATACAAGATGGAAAACAAAGTGTTAAAGAGATAAGTTACCTTGGCTTGTATGGCAGCAAGGTCTCGTTCCATACCACTGAGCCGTCTCTGTAGTGTCATAACACCAGCTAAATCATTGCCAAGTTCTTCAGTTGATTCGATAATTTTCACCTTTTCATTTATCCAGCCCTAGAGTAATAAACAAAATAAAATTTCAACTAAGCACATTACATAGAAAAGAAATAAATCTTTTTCTTTAACAGAAAGTTCAAAAGTTTAGTGGTTGCTTTTAACAATAAAGATATCCGAGATATTGGTTTTTTTGATAATGTCTTAGATTTCAAAAAATAAATTACACTTTAATACAGTAAATGAAAGATGCAAAAAATAATCATTAAAATTGGTAGAAAGGGTCAGTTACTTACAATAGTCTCATTGCATTCAATGTGGAAGTTCTGCAACCCATGAGCTAAATGTATTTCCTCCCTCTTCTGGTCAACCAGCGACCTCAAGGTGTTCCATTCTTGGTTCAGCTGATTTTGTCGAGCAATGACATCAGCAGCATTAGGATGTTCAACTTGGAGCAACTGCCGAGCCAGCTGGTTCACCACTGCAACCTTGGATGCCGTAGAGTTCATTTCATGTTCGAAACTTTCAAAGCGATGTTTGACAATAGCAAGTTCTTCAATATCATCCGTAATAACAATTGTTGCAAGGAATTTCTCCTGTAAAATAAAATATAATTGTTATATTCCCTAGAATTAACTGCAACTGACATTATAATATAAAATTAGTCACCAAGTCCTTTCTTTTAAAAGTTAATTTCAAAATATGCTAAAAAATAAAATATCTAACAATTGTAAGAGAAATAGATTTTCTAAATTACAACTAATAAAAATGTTAACCCAAATTTCTAAATTATATGACTACTTTGAATAAGGAAGCGTCTTTTTGTAAACTATGAATTCAAGCCTCTTACTGGGTGAAAAAAAAAAGTGCAGGATGCTACTGTTTAGATGAATATGGAATAGAATACTTGCCAATTCTGTTCTAAAGATTCTGTGAAGGTCAACCTTATGAGGTCTAATTAAAAATATTTATCCCAAGTATTTCTTCTACCATATGAAACTATTGCTGTCTTGCAATACTAATGTGGTGCATCATATATACCCAACAACCACAATTCCTAGTCTATCCTTGACAATTTATTACAAAAAATGTAACTGTATGTTAGGGATGTAACATATTTTCTCATTCAAGAGATACTTTAAACAGCATTTAAAAATGAATAAGCTCAGTAGCAAGAACTTACCTTCTCATCAATCCAAGTCTGCACACCATCTGCTTCATTGAAAAGTTTATAGAGAGAGAGGGCATCAAGCAACCGCTGCTTGCGAAGTTTGGCAAGCTCCAATAGTTCTTGGTAACGGCGATCAATGCTACCTAATCGACTCTGTACGTCATCAGACTCTCGGTCCTGTTAATTAGAAGAGACAAAGTTGTAAAAGACAAAAAAAAAAAAAGCTTCAAAATACACAGAATACTTCACGCTCATATCAAAGCTCACCACGGTGGAATATTTAGGGTTATGGTATAAAGACACCATTGCTTGTAAGCTTCATAACCTTTCAAGCATCGCTGGTATTCCTGAATTTGAGTCAAGTACAAAATATGCCTGACTCCATTTACGAATTCTAGATTAAAACATATAACAAAATATGATAGGTGATTCATTAAAATATAGGTGCAGGCACAGCTGTGTGGTAAGACGTTTGCCTCCCAATCACATAGTTCTGGGTTCAGTCTCATTGCGCGATACCTTGAGCAAGGGTCTTCTACTATAGCCCCAGGCTGACCAAAATCTTGTGAATAACTTTGGTAGATGGAAACTGAAAGAAGCTCCTCATTTACATATGTGTATGTTTGTGTGTCCCCCATCACCGCCAGACAAGCAGTTTGCCAGGCCAGAAGAGATCAATGGAATCAGTACCAAGCTAAAAATAAGTACTGGGGTCGATTCATTTGAAATTCTTCAAGGCAGTGCCCCAGCATGGTCACAGTCTAATGACTGAAACAAATAAAAAGATAAAAGATATGCCTGTCATTATCATCATTCAACATCCATTTTCTATGCTGGCATGGGTTGGATGGTTTGACAATATCTGGAGCGCTGCAGGGCGGCACTGAGCTCCAATGTTAGCTTTTGTATGGTTTCTACAGGTGGATGCCCTTCCTAATGCCAACCACTTTGTATACTGGCTTTCATAATCATTCAAGACATAAACAGAAAAGCTGATGTAGTTTCTGGTATATTCTGAATACTTACTTGTTCTCCAAGGTTAGTTGCTTGTTCATGGAGACTTTCAATGACACTCTGGTAGTTTTTGAGCTCATCTGTAACATCCTACAAACAAACAGTAACGGATTAATTATTATGAAGTATAATGACAACATAGGTGTTAAGATGAAATAAATCTTAGCCATGTAAATTCAAAACTGAAATATCTATCATAAGAAGTGCAATGAACCAAGACCTCAATTAGGGAGTTTTAATTTGGGTTCCACTAATTACTCATTCTTTGATTCTCTATTGTAAGAGTAATTTCAATTTGCATTCACACTTCATTTAAAACTGTTGACAGATGTTCTGTACTAAATCCTCCATTAGTTACCAAAAAATATAAGCTTTAACTTGTAAGCTGTAACACCAAATATATTTACAAAACATAAATGATAAGTAGAGAGGAAGAGAGAGAGATGACAAGGAGGTTCAATTTTTACCTTGTGTTTCTTAAGCAGAGATTGTACACTGGCCTCATCACGTCCGACATCTTCACTGGACACGATACGGAAAGTATCCAACATCCAGATATCAATGTCATCAGCGTCAGCAAAGAACTGAGAAAAAAAAGAAAAGAAAAGAAAAAAAAAAGATTAAAAAAAAAAAAAAAAATCTCCATTCATCAGAGAACATTGAACATATAAATCATCATAGTAGAAGTTACAATATATTCATTCAGGTAAGTATGATTTTATCTCATTAAAACATATGGATTACAACAGGTGAATTGCATTTAGCGACTAAGTTGTAGCTAAGCATATCAGAACAGAGATATATATATTTTATTAAATATCGTAAAAATATAATTCATAAAGATCAATTATATAATGGAACCAAACAATATATTATGGACTTAACACTAAATTTGCCCCAAACAAAGATTCTGTCTGGAGAAATTTGTCCAGCTGCATCTCCATTTTTTAAAACTTCTCATATAATTATTACATCTTACTATTTCATTAATGTTTCTCTAATATCTAATAACCAATTTAATGTTAATAATAAGAGAAAAATAATTATGTTTAATGAATAAGATCTATGAATCCCTATTAGTGTACTAAGGTAAAACAAGATTTCATGGAGAACTGAGCTGTATAAAGAAAAGGTAATTTGATTACAAAGGCAAAATATTATAAATACTTTGATGTATTTACCTGATAGTAATCAACAGCCTCATTGAGTCTGCGTTTGCGATATGCTGCCAGGTCAATCAAACTCTCCCACTGCTGGTTAATCTCATCTATGCGTTCTTGGATCTTGTCTGCACCGAAATTTCCGGCAGAAATGAGATCATTGCCAACTTGGATGACTGACTGCAAGTGTGAGTGTCTGGCTGTCATTTCATCTTCCAGTGCCTTAAAGAAATGGTAAAGAAGCATTAAGAAAATATTCTTTTTAAATACAATGAAAAAGGAAAAGATAAAATCCCAAATCCTAAACTGTTAGTGTGTGTGCATATATATATATATCTATATATATACATACATACAAATAAATACTTTTATATATATTATCTTCTAGACTTACTTTATGTTTATTCAGTAGGAGATGTACACTAGTTAAATCATGTCCCAGATCAGGAGAAGACATCAACTGCTCTTTCTCTTTCACCCAGCCTTCCTCGTCTGCCATATCCCAGTAGAACTGCCATAATTTACGTGACTCTTCAAGGCGAGCCCTGCGTTCAGCTGACAGTTGTTTAAGTTCAGTGAAAGCTGTCTCAAGTGTTGACATTCTTTCCACAATAACTTCTGGTTTGCAGGGCCTGTACTCCGCTGAAATCACAAAGGGAAAAAAAATCAAAAATTAAGTTTCTAATATAAAACTGAGCGATCAACTTTACAACTTTTTCAATAAAGAAACAAAAAAATCAGCTGTAAAATATTAACTGACAGACTACCTCTAATCTAATGGAAAAGTGAATGTTAAATAGTGATGATGATGATGATGATGAGGGTACTTTATTTACAAATGTTATGTTCCTACCTCCAACATCTACGAAGTCACCTTCAGCAAATCTTTGAGCCTGGGAATTTACAGTCTTGACTCTGTCTCCGACTACATTAATGTCAGCCTCCAACAAACTGTGCTTTTGCAACAAGTCTTCGACTCCCATCAGATGTTTACCATAGTCTGAAGACATAAGTCGGGCCTAACAAAAGAAATCAGCAATAAATTAGCAAAAATCATTTTCAAGTGAAAAGGGATAAAAAAATATTTCCAAATTAAGATTTCAAATAAAATACTAATTATAAATAGGACAGTATGTGGTTTAGTGATAAGGGTCTTGTACTTGTGATCCTAAGATTGTGGTTAGGGTTAGGGTTAGGGCAAAACACTTCATTTCACTCCACTGTGAGTGAGTTCCAACAATAGCTGAGAACTTAATGGACTGGTATCCTGTTCAGGTTGGTATAATCCCAGTAACATATTCCATGGAAACTGAGTCAAGCTCTGGCTTTATGAGTCCTGGGGCTCATGACAGAACTAATATAAATAAGTCAGTGAGTCGGCCAAGTTGTTAGAATATCAAAACAGAAAATACCTTGTGGTATTTGTTCAAATCCCACTTTAGTCAACTTTGCCTTTCACCCATTCAAGATTGATAAATGCAGGAGCACTCCAAGGTGGAAAATTAGTGAAATTGTTAGTTTGGATGAAATGCTTTGTGGTACATATTACGAGTCTTTGCATCATGAGTTCACATTCCAGTTAAGTGCTGATGGCTAATGATAATCACTTGACCACATGAACACTCTATCCAACTTACAATTGGCCAGTGGGGATAGGCTGGCCTACAACCAGCAGTGGATTGAAAATGGATAATGGAACTAATGCAATAAACACTGGCCCAATAACCAAGAAGCAAAATATGAGATGGAACCTTACTGTAAACATACAATTTATAGTTTTCAATGAAATTCTTGAAACCTTTAAAAGACAATGTAGAGTTTATTGGATTTTGTAAGTGTATTTACCTTAATTTCTTCCATCCAATCAAGAATGTAAAGCATCTCTTGGAAGATCTTTTGTAAGTTCAGAGAAAGTTCAAGTCTCATACGACGCGCTCGTAGTAATTCCAAAAGATAGTTCCACAAACTCAGAACATTGTCTTTTCTGAAAAACAAATAACACAATGGGTTTTAGCTATATTTAATTGTACATATTACAGATAAATCATATTGAATTATAATTTCAGACTATTGTCTTAACAAGATAGAAACCTTTAAAAAATTCTCTAGGAAGGTAAAGTTTCAATAAAAAAATCATGAAATACCTTGCTGCAATTCTATTGATGTCATGGTAATTTTCTTGTTGCAATTCATTTGACACAGCAATAACTGCTTGGACGCGTTCTTCATATGCGTTAATGTCAGTCTCAATTGCTTCATGTTTCTTGGTAGCAGCCTCAACAGCAGCAAGGTCATGGCCGAAATTGTCCTGAGATACCAACCGTTGGTTCTCACTGAGCCAAACTTCTCGCATGCCAGCCTTACGATTGAATCGGGCAGCCAACTGCTCGAGTTTTTCTTGTCTGTAAAAGAATCACAAAATAAATACAACTGTTTAAGTACAATAACAGCAACAATAAATTTTACGTTTTAACAACAGAAAGAAATATTGGAAATAAATATTTGATTTTAAATAAATTCAAATTAAACAAACTTTAGAACAGACCGAATATATTTGGGACATAGCTGACTTGTCAAAAGGCATTTTAACTGGTCTGCTATGGAGAAAAATTCTTGTTTTAGGTGTGCAAACATACTAAAAGTCAGTTCAGAATATGGAGTGGTGGGTGCATTGCAAGCATTTCTGCTCTCTTCAGTATCAGATACCCAGTGGGGCAACTCCAAACTGACTGGAAGGCCTAACTTCCTTGTCCCAAACATATTTTAGGCCAATGCTTTGTGTGTCATCCACATAAATATGAATTATCAATTGATGATATAATAATTGAAATTTTTACAATTCTCTATTTTTGTTTTGAAATATTTGTTGCAGACAAAAGAAATTACATAACAGACACTATAAGATGAAGCTACAGTATTAATGCGCCAAGTTTGGTCCAAGAAAGCTATTAGTTTTACTCCTTAGACAATGGTCAATATTCTGACTATTTCACCATCACAAACTCATTGGCCATCATTATTCTTTACGATGGTGAGCAATTGAAAGTGCATTCAGTGGTGAAACCAAATGTTCCAAGAATTTGTAATTTGACTCGACTGGTCTCTAAATGCCTAATTACAAAACTAGGCATAAAAAAGTTGACTCACCGGATCAGTTCTTCACGCAGAGCCAGTTCTCTTTCATGTTCAGCTTTCTCAAGTTTGTCCCAAGCTTTGTTGATGTCAGATATCAGTTTTCCTTCTCTGGGTAGATAGGGTCTTTGGTTGTTAGCCCTCATCTTACTTTGGAGTGTGAATAGAAGGACCTCAAGGTTTCCTTTCTCCACAAATCTGAAAAAGAGCAATTTTTTTATTTTTTGTTATTTATTTATTTATCTCAAAAAACAATGCCCCTCAACCACCACCAAAAAATAAATAAATTACTTAGGAAATTTTAATTAAATTTACTAGGTATCTAAAATTAAAATTTTTCCATTAAAAATCAACCAAAAAAAGTAAATAAGGAGGAAATGTAGTTTCACAACCAAGTTGAGAATCAGATTTCATGAAAGTTGGGGCAGAAATTATTCCTTCATTGATCTTAAATCACTGATTCTGACTGAAATACTGACTCTAAAAACTTAAACGATAATATAGATTCCCCCACCACCACCACACCAAAAGACATCATATGAAAATTCTAATAGCAGTAGTTATCTCCCTGTACTTCTAATCATTCTTAAAGGGGAAAATATAACAGTTGATATATATATTTTGTGCAATAATTTCTCTATAAATATTGATGGTTAAATGAGGGACAGGACAAATTGAAATAGAATATGAAACTTCTGAAGTGGAATAATATTTCAGAGAAGTACTTGTCTGACCAAGTGATTTGATTTGTGTTGAAACTAAAATAATTAGTGTGGAAGATACATATAGCCATTCAAAGACATACCAACTCAAATGCAGAATGCAGTTTTTGTGCGTTTCTGAATGATTAATATGTAAGTGTCTTCCATGGTATAAGTGTGAATAAATAATAGATAGAAGTAAAAAAATGGAAATGTTTAACTAAATGAGATAAAAGATAACTTTAAAAAAATTAAAATATACAGCTGTATAATTTATGTACATTATAGAGGGCTGGGGACTTACTTTGGTGGTTTTTCGACAGTTCTGTAGGTGTTAAAGCCTGTCAATTGCTCCTGCACGCCAGTTAAAGAGTTGGCGAATTTTCTGTCATTCAAAATAACTATTGTCTGTTCAATCCATTCCAAGAGGTCAGATGTTAGTGTTTCATATTCTTCAATCATTTTTTCTGTATCAATGGCATTGTCAATGACCTGAAAGTAAAATTAAAAGTTTTCATATTTATATACGTATATAATGTCAAGTTGAGAATCATCTGTATAATAATAATAAATAATAATAATAATTGTGTGTGTGTGTGTGTGTGTTTATGTTTAAATTATCTTTTTAACTACTTTACTGTGGAAATCAGATACATCTACCCCAAACTCCATTACTCTTAAACGTGGAAATCAGTTCTATATTCCTAACCATCCATTTTTTTAAGACAATGTTTTCCAGAGGTATTTCTAGGGACTTGAACCCAGGACTGCTAACTAACTAAAGAAGCCTTAATCAGTGTTTGAGGGCTGATTTAATGTGAGCTGCTCCTGGTGACATCTAGGCTGATTGAACCAGTAAAAGTTAAAATCTTATGTACACAGACTATTGCCAGTGATGGGATGGCACACCGATAGTTCAACAAACTATTAATTGGGGCAACTTTATAGAAATTACAGAAATACAAATCTGGAAACCATTTCTTATAGAAAATATTAAATTGGCGTTATTATCATGCATTATCTGCATTCTATTTTATCTACTATTCTTTATAATAAGCCTTATTCTTCAGAACTTACTTACTCCCTCCATTGGACTCACCTATTTTGTTTTGAAAAACAAACTGCTTCTGCTTTATTACTTTAATATCTATAGTAACTGTTCCATGAAAGAGCAACAGTTACATAGTGCTTTACTTTGTGTATCATAAATAATTAATATAAATTTTTGTGTTCTACTTACTCTGCCAATTCTCTTGCCTTGAACAGATTCAGCCTTCATTTTCGAGAAGTAATGATAGTAGGTGACAACATATGTAATGATGGACTTCTCATCAGGAATCTCAACATTGACATCTAAAATTTAAGAAAAGAAAAGAAAATTACTAATAGGAAAAATATATATCTGTTCAAAATTCAACACAAATTACTATATATGTAGGTTTTGAAGTAATGTTTACAAGTATTCGATTTTGTACTGAAAAGTTCTAGTCAGTTTTATTACTGAAGTCTGTTATAATGCACTTGAGCACTGCATACAACAAGATTATCATCATCAGAAGCAGTAGTATTTAAGAAAATAGTTCATGGCTAAAATATTTTGAATACTAAAATGCTGCACCTCAAAAATCAGAGGATTTTCAATGAGTAGGCACACATTCTACAACCACCCCCCAAAACATTTACTCATGTGGCACCCCTAATTTTAGAGTTAAATCTTAGTACAAAATTTTTCCCCTTCATAGTTTTAGCTTTGCCCTGTGTATAAGTTACAATCCAGATTTTCCAGTTAAAATCAAGTCCAGAACAGTGCAACTCGTCCACGAATAAATATTGTAAACTAAAATTTAGTCAGTTCCTCAGGTTGCATGCATTAAAAAGGTTTTCAAGAATTTTTTTAGTCTTTTAATCCTCCTACTAAAGCCCTTGTCTTAGGCACAATATTCCTTCTTAAATGCTTCCATATAGCGTTTCATATCTATGCTAGGCCTACTGAAGAAGTTCCATGGGTCCAGCATATATGCTGATTCTCTCAAAGAAAAGTCAATGGCAGGAAACATGGCTATAACAATGAAGATAAGCATACTACCCAAAATAAATCAATATAAATATGTAATGATATATTATCTCAAATAATTAAATATTTAATTAACTCAGACCACTTAACATATCTCTTGAGTCAATTGTTAAAAAGACAAAAAAAATGTTTGAATATGTAATTATTTTTATTTTGAGTTTCTGAAATTTCTATGTAAAACTTTTATAGAATAAGTTTTATTTTAAAACAGAAATCAATAAATGTATCTATATACATTATATATGAGTGAAAATATATAAACAAATATAATTGGATTAGTTTTTTGTAGGATGATACTCTAATACCACTGCAGTATAATGCTGGTATTGATTTTAACAGCTTAACTGCTCAACCACATCAGTTGATTGTTTCAATGTTTACTTTATGTCAATATAATTTGCAGCTTTTAATTTGGATAACAAAAATCAAAGTTACACAGAGAGTATTTATTATTTAATGAAATATTACAAGTGCAACTTTGGAAAAAGAATAAATTCTATCCTTAATATGCTATCTACAAATACTAGGCCCAATGAAAATGTACTCTAATGTGATATTCCTGATCAACCTCAGATATCTCGTTAGGAATGAATATATAATGCATTCATAATCTTATTTAATCAATTTTATACATATAAAATCTTTGTAAATTATCCATTAATATTGTAAGTAATCATGAAAACATTTGGGCTCAGTTTGATTTAATACACAAAACATAGAAGAACTAACCTTCAGGATCCAAAAGCTTAGTGATACCAAGCTTTTCTTCAGCAACAGTAAACGCATTGTTGAGATTATGCATGGCATTAGATTTCTGAAGTCTGTCATATTGAATAAGGTCAGATCTGGAAGAAAGAACAATACAGAAACAATAGATAAGGTCTCAAAGAGAAATAGAATTATAAGATATTTATAAGCAGTGTTTTGTAGATAGTAAAACTTCTGATACCAGAAAATTATACAGAGACTTAGTTAATTTATGCTAATGATATGAACTAGCAATTTATCTGCTATTTAGGATGGACGCTTGAGTGCTGAGAGTGCTACTGTACCCTGTCTGTGAATGCAGGAGAAGTGAAGCTCTTTAGTTGTTTCAGCCCCTTTCACTCACACCTAAGCTTCCTAGGAGGGGGGGGGGGGGGGCTACGCACTGATGTAGATAGTCTTGCACAACAGTATGAACTTTGTTGAGTCAAATGTTGTGACTCTGGGCCTGATGTTTCTGTCATCCTTGATGGTCAATCTTGCTGCACCACTCGTCCTCCCTCCCTCTCTCCCTGAAGTTTCTGACAACATCTTTTCTCTCCATCTCAGCCAGTCCACGACCAGCATTATACTTTTTGTTTTTTAAACATTACTTTTTACTTGGCATTATTAACATTCGTTCCTAGAGGGACACCATCAACAACTTAGCAAAAAGAATTGAACCTATTTTCCTTAACATTTACGGGTTCAAACTTCTAGTTACCTGTGTTTGTGAATGATAGCATTAAATGCTAAACCATCTCTCCAGCTGGTAGTGAAATTTCTGACATTGACATTAGGGTAGCCAGCAGTTTTCATCTGGCACCAAAGCAAGAGTGCGTCTTTAGCAGATTTGGTTTCACTATTTTCTGTCTCTTCAATGATATCTTGGATCTGAAAAACAGGAAACCAAAAAGCATAAATCAAATGAACTCAAAAAATAATTATTTTTATATGTCAACAATTAAAAATTACAAAATAGAAATATACTTTGTAATTAAAATAGATACAAAGATATTAATTGGTACATAAAAGATTTAGGTTTACTAACCTGGAAGCGAAGAATAATGGTCCATATAAGACCAAGAGTAAGTCTAGCACTGCCATCAACTATGTCATGAGCACCCATGTTTTCAAGATGGACTTTTTGTTCATGCAGGAATGTCAATGCTTTATCTACATTTTCCAGGCAATGAATCCTCATTTTCCCTTTTGTTGGCCGAGGCTGAAAAACAGAGAAAAATATAATTAAACATAATTACCAAATGTAGTAAAATAATAACTAACGAAAAGGTCTTTGCAAATTCAAAGGTTAAAAATGTCTAATAGCTAAAATTGTGAAGAAATACAAAACCAAAATTATATTGAATTCCTGGAGGCTAAAAACAACAAAAAAAGTTCCACTGAATGGATGAGAACATCTTTACATAGCAACAAAAACAAGGAAGCTTAAAGCCATTTGGTTAAATGCAAAATGAGACCAACCAATGTAGTAATACACCTTGTAAGAGTCGAGGTTTAATTGGCAATCATCACTATAGACACATCCATAAGGATTATATAAAGAATAACTTTAATCAGTATTTTGAATAAGTGGACTTAACCATTTGTTCCTTATGTAATAAAGTAAGTACCATACAGAGTACTGGTCTCTCAATATAATCAACCTTGAAGACAGTCTCCCAAAATGGTCACAATCCAAAAAGAGTGAAGCCAGATGAAAATTAGATCAAAATGAACTTAATTATAATGTCTGGATGGAGAAGCGATTGAGTGATGAATAGTAATGTTTCGTCCACATTTGTTTTTGTTACTTTCTGAAAGATTTTAATTTATGATAGAAATGTATTTAATGCAAAATAATTAATTTTGCATTCTAAAAGATTTTAGCATCTTTCCAAGAAATAAGAACATTGAATATTTCCTTCAGTAAATTAAAGTATACATTTTAAGCAGGTGCAACTATGCTCATGTGGTTCAGAAGTTCACTCCATGACTAGGTATTTTCAGGTTCAATTCCACTGCATGACACCTATGGCAAGTGTCTTCTACCATATCTTCAAGATGACAAATACCCACTGCATGCATTATGTGGGCTACATCTTTTGCCTTTGTATATCAGCAGAAAATATAAACATTGGCCAAAAACCAATGACATTCAATTGGTCGACAGGAAACCGGCAACAAATTGTTCAAGTTTGTAAGAGAAAACAAACTAAGTAACATTAAAAACCCGGAATATATAAATAACACTATCAACGACTAATCTGACTCACTTTTAGAGTCCATTATGAGCCAGATAAATTTTTTCTGTAAACAAAAACTCTTATATGATAAAAGTTTCGAAATTCAGTCCAATTTGGAAGTATCCAGAATAAATTTAAATTTTCTATGTATATGTATCTGGTACGATGTAAAAAGAAACTAGTGCTGCCACCCTGTATGCATTGTAAAGTGATTGCTGTTAGGAAGGGCATCCAGATGTAGAAAACAGAGAATTGTAGCCTGGTGCAGCTCTCTGGTTTGCTAGCGCCTGTCAAACCGTCTAACCCATGCCAGCATGAAAAACACATGTTAAATGACGATTTAAGTTGTATAGATAATTTATTAACCCTACAATATTTATTGCTTCATTGAACGGTCAACCATACAGTATTTTCAACTCATGCATGCTATTGTAATTCTTATAATCAGGTAGGGATATATTAGTAAATTATATTTTATTTTAAAGCTTAACATCAAAGTTTTTTTATTATTTAAAAATTGTATTATTCTTTTCTATTCTATTCTAGGCACAAGGCCCCCATTTTTTTTTGGGGGGGGGCAGTCAATTAGATTAATCCCAGTACGCAAACTGGTACTTAATTTATCGACCTTGAAAGGATGAAAGGCAAAGTCGACCTTGGTGGAATTTGAACTCAGAACGTAAAGGCAGACGAAATATTGCTAAGCATTTCGCCCGGCATGCTAACGTTTCTGTCAGCTCGCCGCCTTAAAAACTGTATTTTAAAAATGGAGTGGTTGAATATTTTCAGTTTTTATTAGCCGTTTTTAAACATTGTTAAAACAATTTTAAAGGACTTGCAGATTTTACTGTATAATATTATGCAAATTATAATCACAAACAAAACGAAACTATATACTCATGTTTTGAGATTTATTTTCCTGTTTGTATCCTCAAACCAATATTGACTAATTACTTTGTGAATGTCTATGTGAGCCTGCACATAAGTGCATATATAAGAGTGTAATTATGTATAGTGTTTTGCACAAATACTGAAATTGCATACTTCAGAGATTTTGGTATTTTATTTCATTACAATAATATGGGAAATGTAAACATGAAGAGTGAAATTCTCATTATTACAATTAGACTCTTGGTAACAATTATATTGCTCTTTTCCAGTAGATCTTGTTTAAAAAGAGACACCACTTCATAACTGAATGATTAATTAGAGTGAAGCCTGATCATTCATTTGAAATGGAGAGAGAATGAATGAAACTAAATTTACAACACAATTCAAGTCAATGTTAAACAAACAACTCTCTGAATTCACTCAAATACTAAAAATGTTTCCAAATCAATTTTGCCAAATTTCTATTATAAAAATTGTAGCTGTGCTATATATGAAACTATTTACAAACTGAAAACAAACCATTAAAATCAACTAATCTAAAGAAAAAAAAAGACAAAATATTGTGAACAGATGTTGAAAAATTCAATTTGTATAAACTATTATTATTATTGTTATTATATAATAATTTTTGTCATAATCTAAAGAATTTGCTACAAACACTGGCATACTGAACGTAATTCAATTGTAGATATGATTGTAAAGTGAAATTAGTCTGAAATTAGTCTGCTGTAAAGAATTTTGCCAACAAATTTCTATTGAATATTGTTTGTAAATAAAATTATAAAAATGGAAGAGATTACATTGTATTAAAATTGAAATAGAACTAAAAGCAAATAAAATTAATCATCAAAAAACTAAAAAGGAAGAAATACAGTAAAAACTATCTAGCTATATATATATATATATATATATATATATATATATATATATATATATATATATATACACACACACACACACACACACACACACACACACACACACACACACACACACGCGCGCGCGCGCGCGCGCCCTATAAAAAGCATGAGCTACTCTCTTTAAGCTACAAAAATCAGGCAGAAGATCCATTCCTTTAGGTTGGTGTTAACTATTTTTACATTAATAAAATTATACAGATATGCATTGACCAAGGTATGTTCAGAACGAGTATGAGCTAAATCAATCTCATTGATATCTGGGAGAGCCTAACTTATCTTCTCTCTCCTATAAAGAGCAAAAAAATTCCTTTGACATAAGTCTGTCTAAATTAGTAATAAAGGAGTGCATTTATTTTAGAAACTTTCCAATCCACAAAGGCTTACACCTTATTTGATAAATCTCAATCAACATCTATAATAAACATTTTAACCTCCCTCCAACAGCAGTGAAGGTCCAACAGCCATTTAAGTGTTGAACCATTTGGAATTTCAAATATTGATTCAATAACTTTCTGAACCAGAAAGAGTATTTCTGAAGTCAATTAACTTATCCAGTACAAGTGACAAACCTTCAAATTCAAAGATAGAAGTGTAATGGTACTTCAATCTCATCATCATCTCATAAATCATGAAAAAATATCAATATGGCTGTGGAGTTAAGAAGCTTACATTCCAACCATGTGTTTTGGGTTCAGTGCCACTGCAGAGCATCTTTGGCAAGTGTCTTGTACTAAAACCTTGTACTGACCAACGCCTTGTGAGTGAACTTCGTAGATAGAAACTGTATGTGTGTGTGTGTGTGTGTGTGTGTGTGTGTATCACGTGATTGACCAGGTTATTAGATGTTATACATCACTAGTCACAATTCACATTTTTTTGCATTGGTCTTAACTTTCAAATGATGTCACCCTACTGGCTAGGTTATTACAGTGAACGTACTGGCCGCCTCGGACACTCAGCGAAGAGCACCCTCGAAGGAACTGTGCGGGCTGAAACAATCAGGAGGTGGAGGCGCTACTGCAACGCAAACGGCGATACAAGGTCATCAGCATAGAGGAGCTCTCAGGAGTAGCCTGTCTTGAATTCCTCTGTTATTGCCTACATCAGAAAAACCTTAGCAGAGAGAGAGAGAGGGAGAGAGAGAGAGAGGGAGAGAGAGAGAGAAAGAGAGAGAGAGAGAGGGACCTACACACGTGTGCATGTCTGTTTGCCCCACAACTTGACAACCAGTGTTGGTTTGTTTATGTTCTCTAAGTTAGCAGTTTGTCAAAAGAGACCCTATAGATAGCATTAGATAAAAAAAAAGTCCTGGGGTTGATTTGTGCCACAAAACCCTTCAAGGTTGACCCATGCATGGGTACAGCCCAATGACTAGACTCATTTAATCGAAATAATAGCAATTTCAAGACCAGAACTCAAAATGATTAATTATTGAATGGTCCATTTTTATATAATTTTGACAGGTACACTACTGCTAAAACTGATCAAACGTTTATACCTCATGGCCATCTACCTGTTGCCAGTGTTGTAAGAACAAAAAAGAAACTCCCAGAAAGCTGACTTTTGTTTTGGCTGCATTAACTTACAGGTCAACTGAGCTAAATGTATCCCAAACCTTGTCACACCTCTCCAAGAGATGTGCAAAAGATAGGCTCAAGTATGTGAGAGCAACTGCATAGTTGAGATCTGTGATCCTTGGATCTCAGTTGATAAAGAGGTTAAGAACACAATATGAGCAGTAGACAAAAGTCAGGTCATTTCACCGAGGAGCATGACAGTTCAAAATTTCCAGATCTCCACTTGCTTGCTGAAGTATTTGTCTGAAATGCCTGCTGAGGCTGGGTTGCATAGAATACATGAGTAACTGGAGTTATAGAAAGGAGCAGGAGGAGGAGGAGGAGGGTTAACTAATAGAACATTTATACTATTTAGTTCTTTTTTGGTTTAGCAAGAAAATTTTGCAGGACTGGCATTTTTAACTTCTAGATTAATATAATTGAAATGATTAGTTTACTGATTAGATCAAGGTCAGTCCTGATCAAGCTGACCTATGATCAAAAGCAATCCAGCTGTGGCCATCTTGTCTTTTTAGAGGTATTTAGGACATTATCTAATATTGTGAAGGCGCATGGCTGAGTGGTAAGGATACCTGGCTCATGATCATAAGGTTGCAAGTTTGATTCCTGGCAGCACATTGTGTCCTTGAGCAAGACATTTTATTTCACTTTGCTCCAGTCCACACAGCTGGCAAAAGTGAGTAGTACCTGTAATTCAAAAGGGGCAGCCATGTCACATTCTGTGTCATGCTGAATCCTCCTGAGAATTACATTAAGAGTATTTGTCTGTGGAGTACCAAACCACTTGCACATTAATGTCAAGAGCTGCCCATTCCATTGATTGGATCAACTGAAATCCTCATCATAACTTATAATGATATGAGGGTGATTTGGCTGTTATTTGTAGCAATGAAGAAACTACAGAGAAACTCTCATGTATTAGTAACATATAGTTAAGGTGGATTCAATCAGTTTTACATCACCACCTCAAAATTGGCTTAAGAACAATAAAACTAGAAGAGGAAGTAATTTCTTAATCAAGACACAGATCTCATAATACTTAATAATGGTTAAAAGGATGCCAATGCAGAGAAAACAGCCAATATTTTAATACAAATAAATGAGATTAGGAAGTCAATATATAAAGACTGCAAATATCAAACTAAAAATTTGTTAACATTGTCATGAGTTGTATAAGAAGTGTAAATAAAAGTCTACAATTATTTGAATAAGATTAATTTTAAGAAAACAGTTTAAAATAGCATTCAATATTAACTTATTTATTAAGAACAAATATTTTATATCTATATTTATACACTGCTTCAGCTTTACTGCCAGCCAAATTGTTATTCATAAGCCCAATAAAGAACATAAACATGAAATTGTCAGATCAGACTCAATTTTGTGGTTTGAGGTTTAATTTGAGGGATGTTCTGAAGTTGATACAACTGGCTGACATCTGGAATTAGCTGATTACTAACAGGGAAACTGTGATGAGATATATACTGAAGAGAAAAACAGTGTCCCTAAGGAGTTAAAGAAAAAATACATAGTTGTGTGAGGTGAATCTGTCATTTACTAAGGGATGGGCCTTAGTGACATTTCACTCACCCAACTAAATGTTAAATGTTTCATACATTTTATGTGGTATTAAGTAAATGTAAATATGCCCTTAGAGACTGGAGATATGAATTTGTTCCTTTTAAGAAGCGTACAGCACAAATGTGTATTTTTCATGCTATAAAGTGTTAAAGTTCAGCAATAATTGACACTCCTACTAATAACGATAACAAAAGCCTAACTTCTTTTTAAATGTGAATTTTTACCCTATATACCCAGGAGCTATTACTTGTTGGAAAACAATTAAGAAATTATTTCATCCACTAAGTAATACGTCAACAGGCAAGAATAGCGAGTATTGTGCGTGTGCAAGAGAGGGTGGGGGTAAAACAACTCCATGGGCTGAACTTAGGCTTCAAACTGCATTAAATTGCTAACATCCTATAATAAACAAAAATGGAAAATACAAACATTGATGTAGAAGCAAACTGAGTGGAAGATGCTGATGTTATATACCAAGCACCTTTTTTTTCATCATGTGGGGCAATAGCACCTGACTTTTGTAGGTTTTCACCAACTGATGAGGTTGCCATGTCAGCTCTGATCAGAACAATTGACTATAGGCATTTCAGCTGTGGCCATCCTGACTTTCTTGTAAAACTATAATAACCAATGTATAATTTTTTTTTTTATATTACTGAAAAAATGTTATCTACAGATTTATTTGTTAATTCTAGCTGGTCAGGTGACTATGCAGAAGTTCTCTTGTTAGATCATGACTAACAAATTAGATGTTGACTTGTAACTTCTGTCAGTTAATACCTGTAGGAAACTTTGAGCAGAGACAATTTCAGTCTGGAATTTTGCAACATTTGAAGAAGACCCTGAGCAAATAGTTTTAGGGACAACATCTGATACACAACACTATGACAAAATATCCAAATCAATCAGACTCAAGAACAAAAACTTCAGCTTTGGAATCTAAACAAACATATTTCATATATTCTACGGAAAAGTGTAAAATTGATGAATTGAACCAAATTGATAGAGTCAATTTTGGACTTTATCTGAGGTAAATCTCCAACCGTGCCGGAGATTTATCTTGATTTACATTGATTCATCCTATTGACGAGTTGGAAAATAAATGCTCACCAAATATAGACACTCTTAAACAAAATTAGCTTTATGCCTTGTGTAAAAGAAATTAAGCAATATTTTTTTTGTCAATGACAAGAAAGTATACAAAGTGCATTTGTCAACAGTTTAAATGAAGGAATTAAGACACAAATGCATAGATACCTTTATAAATATCCTTCATATAACAAGCCTGTTTGTAACACAACATTGGCCATAAAATTAATATATTACATTAGAACATCTAACACAAAATGCAAGCTACCAAACACAAACCAACACTTTTTATAAAAATCCATGGATACATTACAAATACTTCCAACAAAATGGAAGTTTCCAACATTACAGCACTACCTGCTACAATACAATACTGTTACTTAAAAAAAAAACTATGCACCTTCAAAAAGGGGACAAGAAAATATTAATAAAATCTTGAAAAATAAGGAGAAAGTACTCTAAAAATATTTTTTCTGTTAATTATATATTTTTTTACTAGCCAATAAAATACCTCATATAGAAATAGCCATTTATAACTTTACAGGTTGTTCTTCTGTAGTGACACAATCTTCCAAGATATCGCAGCATTTTTACAAAGGTAATGATTGGACTGACAGTTCAATAGTATATGTATATGCATGCAAACATACACACTATTCTCAACCATGGGCTAAGTTAGCAGTCTAACTATATAGATTTATAAGAAGGTTATCTGCAAGGTTTACGAGTGGTGCAAAGAACACCAACATCAAGGAAAATAAGATAAGTCAAAGTCTTCAAGCTAAATGGTCTATCTATGAAGCCAGCAAGAAGTGCTGATTCAGATGAATTGTCGAAATTCAAAACTTTGAAGAGAAAGTTTGGGTGAAACATACACATGGCCAACACTGAAGTATTACGCAGCAACAACATAGAAGTATCAGGGAAATGGCCTTGAAAGTGTTCTTTTTATCTTTTGTTTCAGCTACTGCACTGTGGCCATGCTGGAGCACTATCTTGTGTTTGGTTGAGCAAATAGATCAGCCCCAGTAAAATCTTTTCTTTTTAAAGTCTGGTACCCATTCTATTAGTCTCCTTTGTTGAGCTGCTGAGAGGACATAAACCAACCAACACTAGTTGCCAAGCTATGGGAAGGCCAACACACGCAATGGGTTTCCAGTTTCCATTGACCAAGTTCACTCACAAGGTACTGGTAGGCCCAAGACTATAGAAGACACTTGCCCAAGAGCAGGACTGAACTTGTGAACTTGAAACCACATGCTTACAAAGTGAGCTTCTTAACGACACAGCTATACCCAACCATTTTAACATTAGCTGAAGCAATATTTTGAAACTAGAGTGTTATAGGATGAGTAACCCTAGAAGTATATTTTTGCCATGAAAGCGAATATCAGGAACTATGGCATACTACCAAAGTAAATTAACTTTTATCATATCTTGGTCTTATACAAAATAAGTCCAAAAAACAAAAACAAAAAAAAAACACGATTGCCTTCTATTAAATAAAACAAACTTCTCATTTGTATATTTGCAATTAATAGATGTTATTTTTCAATAAGAACTAATGTCATTTTCACAAAGTTATCATTGCCTGCCATCAAGTTTGTATGTGCACTCACACTGCACCTTTTATATTAACTATTCCCTGTTTTACTTCCACTCCTCTTTATATGATGTAGAACATGACTGAAGCATCCACCAACCACCCAACCAACCAACATTTATATCAGCTATTATTATTATTATTATTATTATTATTATTATTATTATTATTATTTAGTGAGAGAGCAGTGCATGCCATCAAAGTGACTCTGGTAAAATATATGAAACCCAGTATAACCATCACGACTACCTTTCTAATAAGGGTACACCAGGCACATGCATCACAACCATATGTGTTGTGACATGGTAATTTCATATCAAGACAAACAGCGCATGACCTTGCAGGTGGGGGCTCAGAGCTTCCCTTCAGGTCGAGTAGCCCATCCCACTCAAATGGTCCCTGAATAATGGTCGTTTAAGGATGTTGAACAAAACACCCATATTTCTGGAGGTGAATTATTCAAACACATGGCTATGATGCTCCCCCACTACTTCTGCTAGTGATCAGAGATGCACATATCGTCAGCCATCAAGGGACATGCTCAACTGGTTAAGGTCAAACAACTGACACGCAAATCTGTGGTACTGAGCAGAATATTTACTGTAGCCCATACCAAAACAAAACAATGTACATAATAGCACTTCCAATCAGTTCAGATGAGAAGCCATGAGACCCACTGCCTGGTACTGCATCAGGGCATTTATTACTATTATTATCATTATCATGGTAGCACTGCTTCCGTTTTCACGAGAGGCTTATAAAAAATATCTTTTTTATTAAATTGCTTCCTTCTCATGGTCAGGTTCATAATCCAGTTCATGTAGCATGCACATAACTTCTATTAATGTAATTTACATAAATCTATTTCTTTGGCGATTTTAGGGAAGAGTCATTAAGATATAAAATTTAGCTAAATTCTTATCCTATCACACAAAAGAAAATATTTGTAAATCACTTATTTAAAGTAGCTCACAGCATAGAAGTTACTCTAAGAAGAAGGCTAAAACTAACATTTAAAAGAATGAAACAGATTTTCACCTCAAAAGACAGACCAGTAAATTTGGACAATGTACAGAGCAACAGAAAGGAAGATAGACGCCTCAAAAATGGGGGACGACAAATGCTTGTGATACTACAAAAGCTGAGAGTCCAAAGACTCCTATTGTCAAGAATCAAGTCCATAAAGATATGTTTTAGACATGCAATGCACTAATAGTCATTGCCCAAGACCATCCTGACAGGAACTGTTGACGGGGAAGACTGCAAGCGACTGTCAAAGATGTTTGTGGACTGATGACATCAAAGAAATGGATTAGAAACAAAAGCCCGGCTGACTGTATGCATACAGCATAACAGAGAGGGAACTGGGTGTTGATAAGCTGACCCCCTGGCTGATGATGAATTTCAAGCAATGCATTCGTCAAAGAGTAGTTCCTCGTTTATACAGTTTGCATAAATCTCAGATTTAGTTACCATTCCTCAGATACTAAGGTAATATTTCAGTCTCATAAAATCACTCAATGAAAGCATTTTTGAGAATTTATTAATTTAGTAAAACTCAAATCCTTTCCTCCTTGGCTTGCGGAACATCTCATAAATGAAAACAAAAACACAAATGAATCAGTAATCTGTTGCCCTACCTCTTCTCAGTAATAGATTCTGATGAGTAAATAGTCACTTGTATGAATAAGTAATACAAGTGTGCTTTAGAATGGGTTATTAAGAAAAAAGTGTGTCACTTATCGTGACTGACTCCTTTTTCAAAACAGGCAGCATTAAACAGATGACTCAAAAAATAAAAGTGAAAAGAAAAAAAGTTCTATTAAGCTTTTCTGAATTAGAAATATGTTAATATTTTTATTATTGAAATGGCACAGCAATTTTCCAAAGTGTCTACATTCCAAGAATTAAACATTCATTCAAGACAATTCAAGACAAATCTAAACTATCTTCTGCCTGATGCTATCTTGCAACAAATCCTGCATTATCAGTGAATATCAAATGTCATGCGTGAGATAGTCATTATTAATCGCCAAACTCTCACATACTGATGACAAATTTTCTTTCCTTTTTTTTTTTTTTTGAAAATTCTTTTGTATTTGAAAATCAAGATATTAATCCTTTTAGAAAAGTTGAGAAAAGAAAGAAGACAAATGCTTTGAACTTATCCAATTTCAATTCAAGTGTTTCTTTATTTTTTACATTGCTTGACATGGAACTTTTAAAGATGTTTAATTAAACTATAGTAACCCAGAAACATTTAGCATTTGCTCCTTATTTTTTTTATTTTTCTTTCAGTCATTTACGTCTTTGCTATATTTTTTTTTAAATAAGTGCAAAATAAAATCCAGAACTTTCAAGATACCATATTTGATGGCATAAAAGATGCCCAGGCATATTAGATGCACCCAAATTTCAGGAGCGCATGTTCAGGAAAAATAACTTGTTAATGCATTAAAGCATGTAATACAGGCCCAACTTCACAAAGGATTCAGGTAATTTTTAAAGACTTCTTGTTTTTAATGCAGAGTGCATTTTATATGCCATGAAATAAAGTACTTTATTTGCTCACATATTTTCCTATTTTCGTTTAAAAAGAAAAAATTGACAGTAACACCTGGCTGTGTTTTCTTATTGTTCAACAGATTATAGCTAAAAAATATTAACAGATCCAGCCTTGTTTTCAACTATTTCACTTTGTTCTCTAATCAAAAGAGAGAAACCTGAAAAGTAAATCTAAGGAACTCCTTTATAAATTACCAAAATTTTACAAAATAGAATTTGTTACACTAAGGATAACCTAACATACGAGCTTTAGTATAACTGGAATACCAAAGTCTCAGACAGAAAAGTATTTCCATAAAATTTACAAAATTTTAAACATAAAAAGCACAAATATATTGTTTCTTTCTATGGTAATAATTCTTGCACACTCCACACTTGCGACATTAGGATTCAAAGTCAAGGTAAAAATCTTCTGGATTGTGTTGGCACATTAGGGATATCCTTTGACCAATTAAACTAATTCATTCAACACCTTATCTATTTACACTAAAAACATAATCAATCCAGCATATTTACATCAACCATTGAAACTACATAGAGTGCTCAATATTTCTTGTATAGATTAAAGAACATTCTAATCTACAAGGGCTGATATATATATATATTTTAAATCATTGATAATGTGATGCAGTAAGACTGGGATTAGAAACTAAGAAACAAGGAACCAAATTCAGACCGTAGTCCAGTTACTAACATTTAGATCAACTGCATACTTACAAACACACAATACATAAAGTGAGAATTTTCATTATTAAAAGACTGTGAATCAAAAAATAATTATCAACAGCACATTTTAACATATTCCTTTTTTTTTCTTCATAACACCCTTCAGCTGCCCGTCATTTTATGTAGAATACAACATATACTTCAAATCATGCCCCTCACAATATTTACTCGGTTGTGACCAGCCCTAATCTCTCCAGAAACAAACAACAACAACGAAAAAAAAAACCTACACAAGATTTAAAAAGGAAACTAGTGGACAGAAAGGAGATTATGGTAGAAAGAGACAGGATGCAAGTGCCAAAATATACTATGATCAATCTATTTACGAAAAAAGTTAATCGCTTTTCCAGTGTAATTACATTAATCTGTGTAATCAATACTGAAGATCACTACAATACTATCTCATCAATCATCATCATCATTATAAGTGCTAAGACAGTTACTGTTCGTGATGAGTAAAACTAGAGAAAGCAGAGAGGAGCAATTTATTTTTTTGATTCAAACGAGTAGCCTGTGTAAAATAAGTGACGAAAGTGTGTTGCGGAATTATAGTTACAGCAATGGAGTGAACTGAATGCGATGTATTGGTCATGCAATATATGAAAGACAAGGTGCAAATTAACTGAAGAAAAATAAAGCTAGGCATCATAAGGATGCATATGTAGTGAATATACAATGTATATACATAAATATGAGAAAGAATAGATGGCAGTAGAGACAGGAGTAGATAAAAAACTCAAGGTATAAAATATATCAGGCTTTAAAATCAAATGAAATAAGGAATATTCAGAGACCTGAAAATATCTTTTTGTATGTGTCTACACCCATGACAAATGAAATTTTTTTTTTTTTCCTCAATGAACAAAAGCTGGATAGTTCTGCCAATTTAGATCTTTACTTAGATTGCCAGAGGAGATCAATTAGCATGTAGTGCTACGATACCTATTTCCAGGTAGAATTATTTGGCTAGAGGTATAAGATAATGGACAGAAGCCCAATCATTCAAACCATTTCTAATCTATGAAGTCTCTGACACTAGAAAATCCATAAAAAAAAAAGCAATCACAATATCACAAATGCAAAGAGCAATATGTGATACCCACAAGGTCTGGGGTCTTATATTTGGCTACCTTCTTTTATTATAAAATCTTTCTCCCAGAAATACATTTATTCATTTTATTAATTCCTTTCTTTAAGCTTTAAAATATAATCAAATTCCTCAACATAGGTTAACATGTACACCAAAATATTTATTTTTCAGCATTTCAATCTTTGCTAATAGCACTGTCAAAACAAAAATTTCTCTGAAAATAATCCTATGCTCAAAAATAATTTTTAACTGTCTCTAAACCATAAAAATGACTGAAACTCATGTCAGAGCCAACTATCTTAAAATAAGTGATATGAGACTGAAGCAGTTTTACTTACCAGGCGCTCACCAGATAGGACTTCTAGCAATTTTATCAACATCTTCCCATCTCGTAAATCCAAATACAAGTCACTTATGCGACAGCCAACCCGGGCAAGGTGTGAATTAACCCATTTTGTAAAGGTCTTTTTTTGCACTGCCTCTCTCTCATCTAAAACGGAAAATAAATTTGCACCATTAATATAATTTTAACAAACACGGTTTTGCAGTTAGCTTTCATGTTTTTTATTTTTGACCAAATTATTTTTACTAAGTAACACAAGGACAACATAAAGAAATGATAAAGATAGGTAGAGACCACAATAATGAAAAGGATGATCAAGTCTAGTGAAACCTAAGATTACTATTACTATGGTGGTACGCTATTAATTAGCAGGTAAAAACAGCTAAACTTCAACATCACAGATGATCTCACCAATTGACATGTATATAAATACACACTTCCACTCCCACACACATTGTATGTGTGTGTGTGTGTATATATTTAAAAAAAATAATTGCAGTCATGGCAGGTACTGGTGTCATGCTGGTGGCACTTAAACGCACCCCAGTGTCACACAAATGGCACCCATGCAGTGGCACATATAAGCACCCATTACATTCTTGGAGTGGTTGGCATTAGGAAGGGCATCTAGCTGTAGAAAACTATGCCAAATCAGACTGGAGTCTGATGCAGCCTTCCAGCTTACCAGACCCAGTCAAACCGTCCAACCTCTGTCAGCATGGACAAGACATTAAATGACGATAATATATAAATACACACATGCACACACACACACATTATATATATATATATATATACACACATATACATGTATATTAGATGTGTGTCATTTCTGTGCTTGACTGAACTCTAAACAATAACATCCACTCTAAACTAATACAATCTTCCAACAATAACTTTCCACCCATACCCTACAAACATACTTTCCCACCTGTCCTCTTCATTCCCCCTTCCTACCCATCTACTTCCCAGACCTAAATCCACTAAACCTAGTTGTTCTTTCACACAGCGCGACCTACTCCAGAAAAACAACTTGTCAAACACAAAAGGAACCCTAGTATAGTCTGACAAAGACTAGCAGACCAAAACTGAAGTCTCACTCAGACAAGTTTCATGTTTATGAAACTTGTGTGAGTAGAGGAGTGAGTGAGACTTCTGTTGATTTGCTGTACTTTAAGTGAAATTGTGGCCAGTGCTGGTGACATACAAAAGGCACCTGTACCTTGGTGATGGTGAGGTTGATGATGAACACCACTAAAAAATGAATAATTCTTTGGTTTATTGCTTAAATTATTCTTATATATAATTCAGCATTAATACACACACATATCCCCACAAACATGTGTATGTAGATATATATATATATATCCACCAACGTGTATACATATACAGGTGTTCTTTATTCTTTTACATGTTTCAGCCCCAAGGCTGTGGCTATGCAAGAGCATACCTGTGTATGTGTGTGTGTGTGACACACACACACACACAAATATATGCACATAAGTATATGCATTTATAGGTATATGTAAATGTCTCTGTTTGTGTGTATAAATACAGAAATACACACAAAACAGAAACATACACTCATAGACGTATATACATACACACAGATACTTCTTTTGGTGATAGCACAATGCACTCACTGATGTAGAGTTTGGCTCACTTGCAGGATATGTAAACATTTCGTTACAGGTATCCCATGTGATAGGTACATGCATGTATGCCTTTTCTTGCTCATCCTGATGCATCTATCCTGTACATCTCTGAACATCCTTATAACCAATAGTACAACTACTAAATTAGGCAGTAAGTAGCCATGTCTCATCACATCTGATGGGTTGAAGTCGTTCGTCTCCAAAGTAGTCTTTGAACCATGTCTCTTCTCCTCCAGACAAGAGTCGACCATATTAACCATAGAGTAATTTGGCTATAAAGGATCCAAGATTCATATGTCTGAATTTATTTTCGAGCTAGTGCCGGTTTTGTGTGGATTTTAAGGCTGCTGGTGTTCTTTAAAACACTTCCTGGGTCTTAATGTCACCAGTAAATACTCAATAACTCTTATCCATTCTACCCAGGAGAAGGATGTTGATACAGATGCTGAGATTAAACTATCAAATGTGAAGTCATTAGCAATGATTCTGCTACCTTGGAATATGATTTTGATAAGTTACTTGGCAACCTCACTTGCGGCAGAATCACAAAAAAAAAAAAAAAAAAAAAAAAAAATCCAGCAGACAGTATAAAGTGTTTGGTGTTAGGAATGTCATCCAAATGTAGAAACCATACCAAAGCTGACATTGGAGTCTGATGCAGCCTAGGAGTTTGCCAGATCCTGTAAAACTGACCAACCCATGTCAAGATGGAAAATGGATGGTAATGATGATGATACTTGGTTGATATACTGAGAGGAGGGACCAGTATGAACTATCAAGGTACAAGCACCAATATATTGTAGATTTTGGCTGTTCAGCTCTGAGCTTGGTTTTATAGCCTTCTGATGTTAAAAAAAAGGTCCCTGTTGAATTATTACTGAATTGTGACTCTTGCCTACTTTTCCATCAGATGAAAATAATAAAAAATACAGGAGCCAGCACACAACTTTGCCTAACTACAGTTTTCACATACAAGATTTCATCCTCAAAAAAAAAATTCAAGCCATCATCGCTGTGTCGAATGATTGTACATGTGACCAAATTTTGAACAGATGAACAGGCAATAATGCTGAACCCTGCATTTCTTCTGAAACTGGCTTGCAATTAAGATTCCTCTCTCCCCATGGAAGCAGCTTTCTGACCTTGAGGTGATGCTTGGTATTGATTGGAGCAGTGATTTTGAGTTTGACCATGACCAGAACCTCATGAGCAATAGACAAGAGTGTCGTACTTCCACTGTTAGTACAAATGGATTTGTTTCCCTTGTGTTTTGTATATGATGATGATGATGTCTGCATCCTTCCAATGTCAAGGCATATACTCCTGCTATCAAACCTTCATTATGTAGCAAGGTAGTACTCCAATGCAGTAGAGCTGCCTTCAAGGTGTCCGCTAGAATGCAATATGGTCCAGATTTCCTGATTGTTAGTGTCCTTAAGGCTACATTAACTTCTATATATTTTTCATAGACATACACACACACACACACACAGAGGGAAGAAATTGAAAACAGAAACTTCTGTGAGAATAAGATAGCTGTAAAAAAAAACCTGCCCATAGAAAACAATATTTTTTTTTTGCATAATTGCTTGTTTAACATGTTTATTACAATAAAAAAATGGATTTTCTTAAAACATATCATTTTTTGCACATCCTCACAGGTTATATTGATACCTAATAACAGGAAAAGTTTACATAGGGACCTTTCATCTAAATATAATAGACTGAGAAAACTTGCTTTTTTTAAATTTGTTCGTCACATGACGTAATTTGATGAATCACTGCAATTCCAGACGGAATTTGTGATAAGCAAGAATTGGAATTCATTCCATGTCGTTAAATACTAAAATAGCAGCAAGGTGCAGACGATCTAAATATGGATCTTGAGAGCATTAAAACCATTTGCTGGAATCAAACGCGCAACACATACACACACACACATATATACCTAATTAACAGAAAAATAAAAAATAAAAACAACTTACCTGCTAGAGCTTTGATCCTCGATCGCTCAAACAGCTTGGAAGAATTACTTCCGCTATCGAAACCTTCTTCCACCATTTGGGGGGCCTGCCCAGGTTCCCAATGGACCCCCGTGTGGATCTGCGCTACCTCCGTCATGACACTTTATCAACTCTAAAAGCAGAGAGAGAGAGAAAGAAGAAAATCTTAAAATTGCAATCTAAAATCAAAATCAATAAGATTAGGCATAGATCAAAAGGTAAAGTCACTTGAAAGCATGACAAAGACACAAAGGTAAATTCAACCTCTGAGATTGTCAGTCTTTATGATAAAAACAAAAGGTTAATAAGATAGGTTACAACCTATTAGTTTGACATATCACTATCAAATAGTAGATAACACAAACCTACCACTATTATCTACAGTTTTAAATAAGGTATTTGGTAATATTCCAGTTGAAAATATACTTAAAAATGCATCAAAGGACAGCTACCTAAGATTCACATAAAACACCAGGTAAGAACAATTTAGATGAAAAGTTATGAATTAAACAGAAATCACAGATGTAACTCCTTCAGCCTCATATTGAAATCCTAAAAACTTCCAATCTCCTTATGTCTAAGGTCAAATGAAATTCTCCACAATATAATTGTTCAGAAATTTATCATCTGAAATGGTATGTGTTAGAATCTGCTTCTTCTAAAGATGCTGCCTTCTATTTCCAGAATCAAGAAGTACATTGACTAGCCTTAAATTCATCTCCAAAGCTTTTTTTTTTAAGCAAAAAATGGTGTAGAAAAATAGGTTTTGCATGTTTACATCTATTTAGTAAGGTGCTTCATGTAATTACAAACAGTTTGTATTTGAAATATGAATATTCCGGTGAAGAATGATCAGATTACAAAACCAATTCCACTAAGAAGAGAGAAATTTTAGAAATCCAAATTAATGAATTTCATTTGAAATCTTTTTTATTTTCAATTATTTCATTTCTTTTTTATTCATTAATGTAATTCAACAGGTACAGACATGGATAGTTGTGGCTCAGAAGTTCACTTTGCAACCACAGGGTTTCACGTTCTGTCTTAGTGTGTGGCACCTTGGGGGGCGGGGGCCCAAGTGCCTTTTACTATAGCTCCAGGTCGACCAATACCTTGTGAGTGATTTTGACAGACAGAAACTGTATGGAAGTCCGTCACTTATACATACATGTATGTGTGTATCTTTGTATTTGTTTGCTCATCTTGTAATGTAGCATTAGCTAAAGAGAATAGGTACCAAAATTTAATAAGAAAAAAATAGTAAACAAGTACTGGGGTTGATTTGTCTGACTAAAACCCTTCAAGGCATTGTCCTAGTATGGGTGCTGCCCAATGCCAGACCAAGATAAACCAACTGTTGTGAGTAACTATATCAAGTTTCAACACATAAAACAAGATTTCATGCTGTTTCTAAGTAACATCAATCAGAAAACTTGCCTTAATCTGTTGCATGCAAAGTGAGTTTCTGTATAAACTGTGAAGAGTTAAGCTTTAATTTGTTAGTTAACAATGGGCAGGCCTTATACATATGACAATCTTGAGTTAACCCTAAATACTGACAGTGACACTACATGCCCAAACCAGTAGCTATTACACACTGGTTAATGTTTGATGCCTGTTAACAGACTAGAAAGTTATATTTCATATCCTCTTGGCCCCAATCAGCCCGATCCCCCACCCTATTTACTAAAAAAACTTCCATACTTATAATCCATAAACTTGATATTACAAAGCTTACTTTTTGCTCAGACAAACAAGCTTTTTGTTTCCAAAAGAAGATATTCAGTCTGATTATAACAGCATCGATCATACAACTTAAATAACAGAATTTGCCTATGACTGCTAGCAAGTTATTTGAGAAGTTCACAACTATCAGCCCAAGGCTATGGTTAATAACTGTTTCAGCACAGATTATTTGAAAATGTAATTTGCTATTAGGGTACTAGAACTCACACAAACATTAGTGTGCCCGGTTAATGCTGGTTACATAACGCTTGAGTTTCTGCCAACTCTTGTCTAGTCACACAAGGATATTTCTTCGATGCAGAGTTCCTGTTTCCTGGGTCATTGCCAAATCAACCTTTTGTCTCTCACTGAATATATTAAGGTCCCAACTTAAGTATATAGTTATTTCTAATATGTATAGAACTTGATTGATTTATCTGCTATTGACACAGCTGCAACTAGTTCTCACAAATAGTTTTTAATAAATTTGTCAGTGTTCCTATATTAGCATAAAACAGATGAATTCTTATATTTGAATGAATTTCTAGAGCCATTAGCACTACCATTTGTCTCTGTCACCAACAATCTATCAGGAGTTAAAATGATATCAGCTATACAGTAGCAAAGATCAAATTATTGCGTAGTTAGTCAGCTTTCAACCTTTATAGATAGCACACACCAACATTTAACAGCTACCTTATGACTAAGTTCTTAAGTAGAACTGATTAAAGATACCCAGTGACTACTTTCCAATAGGTCAGAACTGAATCAAATAAGATACGCTGCTAGTTTCTTTAACACCCCTTTGTTGTCTCACATATCTTTTACAATAAAGTATGAACTGAAGAGAAAACTGTACACAAATCAATCTTAATTATTGATAAATATGTTTTGGAAAATTATGTGCATTAAATGTTATATATTACAAGCTACATTGATCTAATAAAGCTGCTGCAATACACCAGATGTAGCTATATGATAATTGGTGGCATTGATTGCAGTTAAATTTGTTCTGAATAGTCAGTCACGAAGCCTATTTTGGTAGTGAACGCGTATGGCTTATTGAATCAAAACCTTCTGTCTGGTTTATTTGATCCTGGAGAGATCTGAATTTGCAGCAATAAGACATTGAAATGCTCAGCTACAAAATGTAGTCTTTGGTATTCTATTCTCCTGAAGAAACTAATTCTGATGACTTCGAAAAAAGTTGCTATGGATACCTCCAGTATTGCAAAAAGAAAAATAAGTGCTAACATTCTTAATAAAGCAAACTAAAAAAAAAAAAAGTTTTGAATTTTTTGAAAATATTCTGCTAATGAGAAGAATAATCAATCATTGGTATTAATGACAATTCTGGTCAAGAAAAGCTAGACAGAGAGCTCAGAAATTTTAATAGATCAAAATGGCTTTCATTTTACAGTGCTTTTGCAAATAAAATATGCTGAACCAATTATCATTTGACAATTAATTTCACTCAAATTATGGCTTTCATTAAAGACTGCTTTTAATTTTGAAAAATTTGTTCAGTAGAGTTGAATTATTACTAAAAATATCACTAGATTTAGACTGATGTCTACAATTCTGCTTTCTGAAGACATTTAAATTTTACTTGCTTTCTGTTCTTACTTTTTTTTTTTCTTTCCATATAATTATTTGAAACTAACCACAAATTCTGATTGTCTACAGGAATTTTCATTTGCAAATAATCTGGAAGACATTTGAAGAACTGACCAAATAAAGAGTTCAGTGAAGAATACATGCAACTTGATGCATAGCCCTCAAGAACCTCCAAGTACTGAGACATAATTGTTTGATAAAGAGCCACAAAGTCAAGTTGGATAAATTAGTTATAAATCAAAGCACAATGCCAACAAGTTTTAGGGGCTTAGTCAATTATATAAACCCAGTACTTAACTGTTACTTTATTTTATTGACCACAAAAGGAAGAAAGCAAACTTGACCTCAATAGGATTCGAACTTGGAATGCAAAGAGCTGCAAGAAATGCCGCTAAGCACTTTATCCAATGTGCTGATGATTCTGTCAACTTACTACAAACATTCAGAAGAGACTGTTGAAGACTTAAGTGGAAAAAAAGTTCCTTGCCAACAATGGTCAAGCAAGGGGGCAATCAGTCCTAAGAAGCAGGCAAAAGCTTCCACAAAAAATATGATGCACCCATCAGACAAATATAAGAAATAATTTATGATGGAATCAATGTGATACCACAAGAGGGTAGAACCAGAGATTTGTAGTCATAATAGCTTAAGTGCTGTCAGGTTAAACTGGTGATAAATGTACAGAAGAGTCAACATAGCAATGAAATACATGTACTGGATTCACAATAAGAATTCAAAATAGACTGTTCATAGCATTTAAGGTGAGAATTTTGAGAGAAAAAACATAGCAGAAAGACTCAATTTTAATATGTGATGAGGATGAAGTGATAAATTGTGGGTTATCGGATCAGATCAAGACAATATGGAATAAAGTATTACTGAAGCTCATTTAATAAAAAAGGTTATATATATATATATATATATATATATATATATATATATATATATATATATATATCTATCTTCAGAGATTTAGAAAATATTTTGTAGGAGGAAGTAGTTAAAATTATTACTTTCTAAGAAAAAGTTCTATTTATACTATGAGGAGACTTAAGCCTATTGTTTTATTGGCTACCAATGGCTGATTCCATCGATGCCTCTTATTTTATTATGCCCTAAAAGCAAAGATGAAAAGGGTCTGACATGATTTATTGAGCATAGAAAACTGAAGAGGTCAAATGACAAAGAAAAAAGGTCTAAATAGTTATATTTTCATGCTTATTTAATACTAAAGGCACTATTTATCAAGTTGTTAACCATTCAACTTGATCTGAAATAACAAATTAATCACCTTTAATTTTCAGCAAGTAACATAATATAATAGGAAAGTTATGCAGTCAATTTTGTCACTTATCAAAACAGAAGATCAAAATATTTTAATATATTACAATATGAAGAATGAAAGATGTAAGTATTGAAAAAAATAAAGATTGAATATTTTTTCTATCACATATATATATCTTATTTCACATGTGTTTGATAAATCTGCAAATATGAATTAACACAGCTGGGTAGTGACTTGTCCCCAGTTACATCTTACAATTTGGGAGATATAATTAGTGTGTATATTACATACACACACACACACACACACACACACACAGTTACTGTGAAAAGCAGTAAATGAGGAACTCGAATGATTGTATTCAATTTTAAATAAAAGATTTTAGGTAAATGAAAAACTGTTGCAACTGTTGATTATTTCACCCTATCTCTCTCATTCGTATATTCACAGAGACATACAGATGTTTTTGAAATTGAAACCACTTCAAAAGTTACTCAATGGGCTTGGGTAGTGTATATAACATTTTACAAACTCATCCTTTGAAGTATTTTCAATTTCAGACATGCAGTCTCCACAACATAGTGAGGAGTACAATATACACACACACAAATCAGCATAATTGGCATCATTCAACAAAGTCCCAGATGACAATTTCATTTATAAATTCAGAAAATTCTTTTCTTTTTAAGACATGATAGAAGTATTTACATATCTTTTTACAAAATGTATTCAACATAACCACTTCTGCTAAATACATTTGACATCAATTATTAACAATACTCCTGTTCTCAAATTCCTAATCCTTTGAACGCTGCCATTCTTGAAACATGTACGCCAAAGATGAAAATCTTTCATCAAATGTCAAGACACACATTCATACACTGACTATTTATACGAATGATTTCACCATGATAATACTACTTAAACAGGCAACCTTGATTCTAAACCGTTACCAGATCTTTCATTACCACTGTCAACAACTACTTCACCACACCTCTATATAGAAAACACTTGCATTGTACATACAAATAAGGAACCCTTTTATCTACTGACAAAGAAGTTCTCTGGTCTTTCATGAACTTTAATCAGCTGTCATTGCCCTAACTTGCACAGTCTAGTCCAGTTAATTGCACCAATGTGTTGGATTCCCTTAAAGTCTGGATACTTCTGTGTTCTTGTTAGGATTAGGCAGTCATAAAGAGGAACAAGTTATCTGTCAATACTTCATTAATTCTTTAATACAGTTTTAGTATATATATAATCTTGCAATAGACTCCTTGAATCGACATTGTTAGCTTAATGAAAATCTTTGACAAAGTTAAGGATTCCTCATAAAATGGTTTCATCTAAAAGCTTCTTTCTCATATCATTATCATTCTCATCACCATTTAACATCTATTTTTCATGCCTCTCCTAATGCCAACCATTTCACCATGCTGAGGGTGTTTTTTTTTACATGGTACTGGCACTAGTCAGCTCACCAAGTAACTACTAAGACAAGATCCCCGCAAATGATGGGGTGTAGCACCAAGGGAGATGGCTTCATGCTAGGTATAGAGAGGTTTAAGTATGAAACAATTGTCTTGCAGCAGAGGAGACATATGGCTACCCCAGTTGGAAAAGAAGAGAAGATGGTGAAATCTGTAAAAAGTCTTTTTTAGGCAAACAAACTGAATTATAATAAATTGTCAAAACTAAGCCAGGTTTTCTTTAATGACAAACAGTGACTGAAATTAAGGTATTTTCATCATATAGAGACCTTTTTAATTTTATAACAGCTGGCTAAGTTTGACAAAATGCTAATTAGTCAAGAACTACTTGAATGGTTTTCATTAAATCCAAGTTCTGTAGATCTGAAATAATACCCAAACGCTCTATAAATAAACGTCTCAATTTTCATTATACCTCATTGATTATATTATTATGTATGATGCACTTAATCTATAACCCTTCAATAGAGATGACATCAAATATAGACTACTACATTAAATTAACATTCATTATCAGTTGTATATATATTGCACATCATCATATTAGCATGTCTTCAAGTAACATTTATCAGCCTGTAGCTTCACCTCATCATTATACTAATTGATATATTCATTTACTTTGGGAACTTATATACAACACTTCCTAATTTATTTCCATTCAAACTTCCCAAGTATATGATGTGACAAGCCAATTTTCTAACTGAAGTCACAAACTCCACAATATCTACCCAACTAACTTCTTGTTCTTTTGGTTTATACATTCTGATGCAATTATCCTTCACAAAATTCATTATAAATACTACTACTACTACTACTACTACTACTACTACTACTACTACTGTCTAGTTTGAAACACCTCTAGCAATGTTCCTATCAAATCAATAGAGAAATGTAGGTCATCTTTATACAACAGTTCTTTGACATTAAATCATACTGAAAGGATTTTCAAACTACCAGGATGGATATTTGGTAATATATCCACATAAACTTCAAATTATCTTTTATATTTTAATAACACAAATTTTAGAGGACTCAATAGTTCTAAAATGTTGACCCATACTGAAACCCAAATGACTTTTTGAAAATAAAAAGTTCTCCATTTCTGTTGTATTTCCAAAAACATTCCCATGAGTCAGTCTTATATGCTGTTTAGATTTATTTTCCACATTCACGTAAACGAGATAGCTTTACTCAGTGCAATTTCTTTTATTGCTGGATGTTAGAGTTTACAAATGAAGGGTAGGATAAGTCATCAGGTAACCTGAGGGAGGCAGAATAATGAACAGTGATCAAACCAATGGAGTATGCAACTCCTGTGGTTAAATAGTTCAACAATTACCACTACAATCACAGTGCATGTGTGTGTCTAATCCACCTTGTTTTGAAACAACTTAGAAGTGTTATAGCTTGCTTGAAATATTGTGAAGTTGTGTAGAAAATCTGTGCATTATAGACAGTAGTAAGAATGCAGATACGACATTAAATGTAAAAAATGACAAAGTTGTTGAAATGTCACCTAAGAAATATTTAATTAGTCTTGATATTTAATTAGTCTTGATATTTTGAGTTAAAATCGACATTTCAAAGACTTTAAAGAGCGAGCGAAACATAAATTACTCCCAATAAAACACACAGTTTGTTTCTTTTCCTGTAAAGACTTTGAAAAGGAGTTTTTAACTCAAAATATCAGCACTAATTAAATACTTCTAAGACAACATTCCAATGTCTTTGTTGTTGATTTTTGATAATATTGTATCTGCACTGCTATTGCCTCCTACAACACTGATTTTAAAACTATCTTACAGTTTGTTAACTATGATGAAAGAAATAGAGAATGCCATAACAAAGTGAAGGTTTATAAGATATTAGGTCACAAAAATGTGTTTTTGCAAGAAAAATGGTTAAAGTAAATGTCTCAATTCCATAATGGTGCAAGAATAAAAAAGGCAAGTTGAAGAATTTAGGCGCAGGAGTGGCTGTGTGGTAAATAGCTTGCTTTCCAACCACATGGTTTCGGGTTCATTCCCACTGCGTGGCACCTTGGGCAAGTGTCTTCTACTATAGCCTCAGGCCGACCAAAGCCTTGTGAGTGGATTTGGTAGACGGAAACTGAAAGAAGCCCGTCGTATATATGTATACATATGTATGTATGTGTGAGTGTGTATATGTTTGTGTGTCTGTGTTTGTCCCTCCAGCATCACTTGACAACCGATGGTGGTGTGTTTATGTCCCCGTAACTTAGAAATTCGGCAAAAGAGACCAATAGAATAAGTACGAGGCTTCCAAAGAATAAGTCCTGGGGTCGATTTGCTCAACTAAAAGGCGGTGTTCTAGCATGGCCGCAGTCAAATGACTGAAACAAGTAAAAGAGCAAAAGGTAAGGCACCATGAATGAAATGAGTGGAATCTGTATTGAGTTGACCATAAATATACCATTGTGCTGTGTCAAGAAAAGTAAATTTGGTTGAACTGTTTGTGTCCTGCTGCTTAATAATGACAACTTGGCTGATCTATGGACATACTCAAGTTAGAAAGCAAATAAGGCCTGCTCTCCAATATATATTACCATCACCATTTAATGTCCACTTTTCCATGGGCCACATGTAGTTAGTTGAAGCTGATTTTCTATGGTTGGATGCTGTTCCTGTCACCAACGCTCACCTGTTTCCAAGCAAACCAATATTTCCTCACAATCAGGAAACAAACCTCACTTGTCAGGTGATGACTGCTCATTTACAACCATTAACTGATGTTTAAAACCAGGGTATGTACACACATACATTTTTCTCTTTTGGGATTAATATTTTTGGTAGATATATTTTTAAAATGGCATCTTCATATATTTTTTTGTATCTCGTAATAGTATCAGTAGTCTATACCCCAACAAAATGGTACAGATCTTAAATCTGACTTGGATAATGTTCATCCAGAATTAGTGAAATATTTTCAAAATGCTGGTCTCTTGGGTCTATTTCTTTTTCGTCGTCTTCTGTCTTAATTTACCCAAATTTACATCACTAATATCCATCCAGTTGCTCAAATAAGTGGCTAGCAAAATATCAATTAATTGATAAAATTAAATGCAAAACGCAGTACCAGAAAGAACACTGTAATTAAATATTCCTTGATAGCAATATAATCTTCCACTGTCGAAATTTTTTACTAAGGGGTAACTTAAAGGAATAGAAATAAAAAACACTAAAAAGAATAAAGCAATTCAGTAAAGACGACTATAATGCTCGTAGGCCAAAGTTAATAAAATAGAGGCAGGGCACACGATTCAACATAATTATGGGAGTGGAGGGGGGGACCTATGTATCCCCCCCCCTCGAAAAGTAGGTTTTTAGAAGAAAAAAAGTGTAGAAAAATTAAATTCCGTGCTCATTTATTAATGATAAGAAAGAATATTGAAAACCATTTTAAATAACAATCGCAGAAAATTAAAATGTAGCAATGAAAATATATATATATATATATATATATATATATATATATCAACCATTAACCGAGAGATAGAAAGGTAAACGGGGACTACTATTCAGATTAGTAGATATGAGTTGAATTAGCCTTAGTATGGATATATACTATTCAGAGATTTGAATCTAAGAGATGCTGAGCCGCCGGGCTTGCTTGCTTTCTCCGTCATCTCTAATGGAGAATATATTTATATTTTAAGGATTATTTCACTTTCTCTCACACACGCGCACAGATAGACAAACATATAGATAAATGTCACTTGTGCTGATTATTTTTGATCCGACCCACAGAGAAAAAAACATAAATTTAACCCAGATTTGAACCTAGAATTGTGAAGAAGTACTGTAAATCTGTAGGTCATCTTCACTGCCATAGCATTTACTTCGCATATTAAAAACTGCACAGATGACTAACAATGGTTTCACAGCTATTTTTCAGTAATCGATAAACTATTCTGAAATAAGTAAAATAAGACAATTTCTTCGTAAAATTAAAGACAGTTTAATAATCGTACATTTAATTATTGATCATACAATTAATATCTAATCAGCTAAAAATAATGTAAAATGCAGCAAATATCGAGTTAATGCCGCAAGTTGAGTCAAATATAAAAACTAGCACACCAAAACGTAGTCAATATGAAAAGCAAGTTTGTACATATTGACTTGACTAATACATCAATAACAAGCTAGCTGCCAAGTCAAACCTAAAAACCACTTAGGTATTTCTGAAAAGAAACTGCTTGCTACATATACATTTTAATGGCAATTTCCCTTGACTATAAAATTATGAATATGAGGCATTGGTAATGTTCAAGGGAACTGTAAAGGTGATCTACGTTTACAAATTTACTATTTTAAAGCTATTTCTTAGTAATGTGATCACAAAAAAACTGTCTCGTGAACTTTGAAAAGCTAAGAGAAATACATCTCAAATTGATTTTTCTTCCTCTCAAAACAAATTGATCCTATTATTTAAGGATAAAAGAAAACCAGCGTTTTTACATGTATTATTTTAAAAGAAAAAGTATACAACTTCATATTTGAAACCCTATTTCCTATTTATTTTATGAATATATAATTTTCCCCCACAACTTCTCAAACCAAGTTCGGGGAAAAAAGAAGTTTTACATAAAAGTAATTGAAATATATAAAAAAAATCAGAATACTATTTCAAAGACTTGTTTTAAAAAAACACATGTATGTCATCAGAGAACGTTTAGAATTATTATTATTATTACTATTATTATATACCGCATCAGTATTGCAACATTGATTCTGAAAAAAAAAAATGCTATATTCTAGATGTATCAGGTGATTAATACTGACGTTTAAATATCATTAATACCATTTCAACTATAATTTATTAGAACCGTAGTTAAAGAAAGATAATATTCTTTTCTCTCCTAGAAAATTTACCAAGACAAAACAAATATGTACTTGGTATATTCTTCAGCCCCCCAACTCAAAATTAAAATACAACTGAAAGCTACATAGGAAATAGTGACTAATAAAATGATCATTTTTGGTTGGTACTAACTTTGAAGAAAGAAATTCTTCAAAGAATTAAATAAAATGATTAATCCTTTTCTATTCCCTCCCTAAAGCAGTTTTAACGGTTATAGATGCAGAAGACATTAAATATATATCGCTTTATATTCAACAGTTAATTTCGCTTAGAGTTACAGAATAAATTAATCTAATCTCTGGTTCCCTACAGTAGTTTAAGAGATAATAGTAATAATCAGATAATGGTAAACGGAGTCTCATCGTGGCTTGGAAGAAACGAATGTCATTCACTTTTTATCAAGGTTAAATTAGTGGACATTAAGATATTTAAAAACGGTAGACAACAGCGGTAATGTATTATTATCTCAGTATAATGTATTATCTCTTAAGTGGGTTAATATCAGTAATACGACGACCTAGCTGTGCCCGCCGCACTACTATGTGTGTGTGTGTGCATATATATATATATATATATATATATATATATATATATAT
>NC_142938.1:6646018-6666018 GCF_046866305.1 Octopus bimaculoides
CTTAAGACTCAATTTATTAATTCATTCAGAGACCACTAGGATCTAAAATAATAATGATAATAATTTCTTAAAATCAAAGGGTAGTGAGGGGACAGGATATAATTATCAAACCTGAACTTAACTGATAGTTTATTTTGGCGGACTTTAGGAATTAGATGGAAGGCTACATTTTATCGATCCCTTCCTTGAAGGAAAAAAAAGGAAAAATTTAACCTCGGTGGGGTTCGAACTCAGAATATGGAATAAATGTAGCACAACATTTTTATCCGATATTCTAACGATTGTGCCGAATGTACGAAGCACCGAGTTTTGCTCCAGTAATGAGACAGACCTAAACAATTCTGTGTGTGTGTGCAATAAAAATCCAAAAAGAAACTTCAGATATTTACCCTTTCCCGTATGAGATAAAATTAATGTTTTATATTTTGTGAGTGGTTTTAGGTATTTTTTCCGAAGTCCCAATATGAAAGAAATAGCCGAATGTTTCGGTGATAAAATAAGATCGTATAATAGTCCGAAATCCGACACGGTTTAACTGGGTTTCGTAAATCCAATCCAAGACAGACAATCTGTGAATAAAGTAAGTCCTCGGTACATCTCTCCTGTGTTAACGAAAATTAAAAAAAAAAAAAATTCCTTCGCAACAGTTGTCCAACAATAGGATTCGATCCCTTGTAAGGGAAAATAAATTTAGTTGGGAGACCTGTTGGACACAAGCTCCGACTACATACAGACGGGATGAAAATATCTACATGTAGATAGCTAAAGAATGGATTAGAAGCTCGGAGCTGGCAGACTTGGTTACTAGATGTGGTGGCTTGAGTCAGCTAAATCAGACTGAAGGCAAGTGGGGTTGTTTGATGGCGTATTACTCAGAAAGAGGTGGTGGCGGGTGTAAGAGAGTCTGCAGGCACCACCTAGCTAAGGAGTAGCAGCAGTAGAAACACTAGGACTGCTGTATGAATACTGCTGCTCAAATTTAGCACTGTTGCTATAATAATGCTACTACTGCACTGCCATGAAAACTTCTCCCTAAAACGGCAGTAACTGGAATAAAGTTTCATTTTCTTCTTTTATTATTCGCAACTTTACTCTCATTATAAGATGTAGAACTTGAGATTAATTAAGTCTCATGCTATATATATATATATATATATATATATATATATATATATATATATATATATATATATATATATATTTATGTATGTATATATATATATATATATATATATTAATGCAAGGCTACATCGCCATCTTGCAGCATGTATAACATAAAATAATAATATATCAGGCTAAAAAGTAATTTAGATGACTGATTATATGTAGCACCTGATCTTATGTTATTGTACAGACATCTAGAAGCTGAACAAAAAATAAAATAAAAATGTAAATTAACTACTCGTATTCATGCGCGCGAGTATATAAATAATTGGGTGTGTATAATTTATACCAAAACATGTACTTGAGGCATAATTTTTTTTTAAGGTAATTTATATTGAATCATAATTAAAGTGAAAGAATACATTGTAAATAAATGGAGTGTTAGAAATATTTATATTAATGATTCTTTTTTTGTTTGTAATTGCTATCAAATGGAGGGAATTTATTTAAATTATAAAGAGAAACTAGGGAGAGGGATGATATTCATTTTCGAAGGGAGCATATTTATTATTTTCAGCTACACATCAACATAACTTCAATCAGTAGATAGAACAAATGCATATATATATATATATGCTCTGAAAGCACGAACATAAATAATATCTGTATAATGACGCTGGGTAGGCAGTGTAGTAAACTCTATCCATAGGTGTATAAAATGAAATATACAACAGAAAACTAATATATATGAGATCTATATATGGCTAGCATCCATATATAGACGACGATAGAATGCAATTCAACAAGGGTAGTTTAGAGAAGAAGAAGCAACAACTCGCACACACATACACGAGCAATTCTCTAGTAATGGGGGTTGAGTGCAAGCAAAGACATTGTGTTACACGCCCCAGAAGCTTGTTCATCTATAACAATTTACAAGCAGACATTTTTGCACTCAATCATTATTATAAATAGGGATTTCATATTTGCAATAGTCTTCTCGTTTTTCTGGGGTTTTTTTACTTTTTACTTTTTTTAATTCCAATTGTAAGAAATGGGGTATAACGAAGAAATACACACAGAGATCGAATATATTATGAGAAAAAAAAATGAAATACCGAAGATGTTGATAAATAATGGATCCAAGTGATTTAAAGAAGATATATGAAATATATATTTAATATATATATATTTAGATATATATATATATATTAAAATTGCATATTTATATTGAATGCATAATTATCAAATTTAAAAGATTGTTAAAAAAAAACAACTGATGATTTAAGGTGATAATCCGTTGGGATTTGATTTATATCGTATCTATATTGTAGTTTAAGCACATAAAATTACTGCTTACCCGTATGGATGGATCTTGAGAGATATATATTTTTTTAACGGGCAAATCAGTTAGGTAAAATCTCTCGAGGACAACAAGTTTGGGATGATGATGATGATAAAACTACAACCTATTCAACCCAGCTTAATTGAGCGGCTAGCAGCGGATGCTAAAAGATTGCGGGAACCTGACCTGAGCCGAAACACTGCGACGAAAGAAACAAATTCATCCGCTTCTGTTTCATTGACCTTCACTAAATCGTCGTCATACGCTTAGCATCGAATATGACGCTCGCAAAAATCGCGAGCTGTGTAGTGAGTGGAAATTATTTTCTTTTAACAAATCATATCTTTTATTACATTAAGAAAGTTCTATTTAATCACTGATTAATCTAAGATTTTTAACCATATTCTTAGTCATGTTTTAGTTAAAGACACTAACTTCACAGCCTACAGTTTACGCGTGTTACTCCCCTTCATTTAGGGTTTATTACTACTACTCCTCACATTTAATCATATACATACTTCTACTGGTGTCTCTCGCTCGCTCTCTTTAAGTTATTCTCTCTCTCTTTTTGCCGCGCCCTTGTTACTCTGCTCGTTGCTACTCTCATTTTACTGCTTTCTCATTCTTCTTTCACTCTCTGTCTTTCTCTCTCTCTTTACTACACGTTGCTTCTCTGCTAGCTTCTGATTGTGAATTGGCTACTGGCGGAGTGATACATACTTGTAACTCTCTCTAGAATTACATGATGTCATGAAATTATGGGATGTTATTCAGAAATCCTACGTGTGGTTGAATACCTGAAGAAAATCACTTTTGTATGTTATCAACATTGAGGACCACTTGTAAATAAGCTTGTCAACAAACAACACTTCTCAGAATTTAAATTCGTCGAATTTTATGAATGAAACTAAATATACAGTGTACGATGACTACTTTGTCTAATTTTCAAAGCATTCGTTCCCGATGTGTTTTGTTCTCATATTATTTTCACAAAATTAAGAACGTTCAAAATAGTTTGTTATTCTTTCAAAATAAACATTCTCCCGTAAAGAGACGGAGGGCCTTAATCTTCAAGTTATACAAACCTTATTTCAAACTATTCCGAGCTTTCATAATTTGCTTGGAGTTAGGTTACAACTCAACACATTCAACAAATCGTTTCACTTTTTTTTATGTCGAGTAATGTGATTTACTTGGAATTTTATGCTATTTTCCCACAATATAAGCAGTTGTTATAACTGAAGAGTGGCATTTTTAATATATCAGTGATTATTATAAAATACACTTAGGGTTCTCTAAAGATTAAAAAAGAAAAAAAGCTTGTTGCTGTGAAACGGAAATATGAATCAGTATAAATTAGCGTTTCTTAACCTTGGGGAACCTTGAAATATATTCTGTATCTCAAGAGAACCCCTACATAACAATTATTATATATACTTATTAATCCTTTTCTTCCTTTTTCATTAAGTTAAATTTCATTAGCGATTAAACAACTCACAAAACAGCGAAAGGTCTGGCAGTGCTAAAATCCATCAGACGCCACAAAGGGTTAAGAAATGCCGTCTTAATGAAGACCTTCATTATATCAAATTTCTTAATAATTCCCATATAGGGGTCATTTTTCCTTAGGGTCTCCTCTACATACAGTTGCTAGTGTTTCAAATATGTTGTGTTTGTATAATAAAATTACGAATATAGAATTACTCACAAAAACGTATATGCATAGAATTAACCTAATTATCTTTATAGCTCGCAGAAACCCTAGCGACCTCTCGCAGAAACCCTAGGGTTCGAGGGTGAGGGAACTCTAGCAGGAAACCGCTGGTATACACAATATCTAACTATTTAATAATGTAATAATGTTTTTTTGTTTTCTTAGTTTCATGCAACTCACTTTGTATTTGTTTTAGGTGCAGTGTTTGTGAATAATGAATTCTAAATTTACCGGAAGGTTACAATTTTTTTTTGAGAAGTCAGTCGACCTCCGTACTTAACTGGTACTCAATTCAAAGCATAAAGATACGTCAAGGCATTTCATCCGTTACTCAACCAATTCTATCTGTCTTTCGTCCTATAGAATTATATTAATGTCCTACAGTGCACATCTGATGTCCAGATAATTACGCAACTGTCTCTCCAATACCGTTACAATCCATACAACTGGAACATGCAGTAGACGCAAGCGTGGCTGTATGGTATGAAGCTTGCTTCCCAACCACATGGTTCCGGGTTCAGTTCCACTGCGTGGCACCTTGGGTAAGTGTCTTCTATTATAGCCTCGGGCCGACCAAAACCTTAGGAGTCAGTCGATATGGTAGACGGAAAGTGAAAGAAGCCCGGCGAGAATTTTTGTTTTTTAAGAGATCATGCGCCAACAGGTTTTTGGGATCTGACGATACGCCATAAAACTTTATGGATGGGAAACCTAAGGTAATCCCATAAACCGGCCTTCCCTATTTTTAATATATATATGTGTGTGTGTGTTTCTCACCACCACCTCTTGACAATAGGTGTTGGTGTGTTTACATCCCCATAACTTAGCAGTTCGGCAAGAGGGAAGGTGGTGATCTCTGTCACTTATACACCACGAAAACGATGAAACTGGCCCTACTCGAGTCAGTACTTACTTTACTTATTATTATTATTATTATTATTATTATTATTATTATTATTATTATTATTATTATTATTATTATTATTTTACATCACTGAAGATCTCTCTTGGCAAACAATTCTTCATCATCACAGAGACCGCATCAAAAAGACTGGCCGTCCTCTTCAGGACCATCGTATTGTTGGCAAGAAGATGTAGTACCTACCATTGATCCCTGTGTGCGCGTGCACAAATGGTTTGCACTGTAATCAGTACAAACGAAGATAATAAACAAACACACATAAAAAAAAATTAATGCTGTGTGTAGTGAAGGTTAGTTACCTAAAATAATGTAATAATTAATAATTATTCTATTTATGTATACGAGAGAGTGCTGAAAAGTTCCTGGCTTTAAGGGTCTCGCGAAAGGTCTGGTTAGAAGCCCAACCTTTCGAGTTCTTTGACAGGGCTTAGAAAAACTGAAGGACGCTGCAATAAGTGTGTGAATCTGAGAGAGGAATATGTTCAATAGAATCATAATTAACTGATCCTCCTGTATTTTCTTTTATTCAAAGCCAAGAACTGTTCAGAACCCCCCATGTATTCAGAGTCAAGATTTTGTAAGATTTTACTCTCCAGGAGATTTTTGCAGATGATGGCTAATAAAATTTAGAGAGAACATTGTCTACCATCTGAATCTATCGATTGGTGCAATGTACCACGACTGAAAAGGGGTTCAAGAAAACCCCCGAGTGTCCCTGAACTGATCTCTCAGTTCACTAAGACACACACACACACACACACACACACACACACACACACACACACACACACACACACACAGGTGCCAGTGAATAGAGATGTCCGCCATTATAAAGAGCGGCAGCATTATAATTTGCGAGTGCTTTATCATCTCGCTGTGCCAAGTTCAGTTCTTCTTACATAGTATATTACTGATATTCTTAAATCTTTCCTGAAACTGTGTGTGTACGAATTTATAGTAGACGATCTTTGTATCGAATAACGACAAACCAGTAGTTTGTGCACTAATAAATGTCTCTCGTGCACACACAGGATTGGAGGAAGTTAGTCGATTAAATAGACCTCAGTACTTCCTCAGCGAGATTTGAACTCAGAACGTAAGGTGCCAGAACAAATATCATAATTTTTTTTTGTTCCATGCCGGCTGATTGAAGCCTTTATACGTAGTTTCAAATTTGAGCACAAGGCCAGCAATTTTGAAAGGAAGTGGGTAAGTCGATTGGTACTTACGAATTACACAAGTGGACCGCGGCCGAATTTGAGCTCACAACGTTAAAAAGCCGGAAGAAATACTGCTAAAAATTCTGCCACTCGACTGCTCTTATACGTAAATGAATAACAAACATAGTATAGTTAAAAATGAAACCTTTTCGTACAACATATACAGCAACTATCGCTTCATTCACTTTTAGTTTTTCTGAATAAGGTCAGGTTACTCTTTCAAATTTAGAATGTTGTGAAAGCTTGTCGGTGGAAGTGAAAAGTGAATGTGTTTCTTTGGCATGACTCACTACAGAACAACCTATTATTTCAGATAAGGAAACGGATGTTGACTGTTGGCTAAACAATATTTCACTTCACTTGCACTGCTGTACTGTAAATTCTACAACTAACACATGACCATAGGTTCACACATGTATCCACGTCTACATATTCAAAACAGTTAAAAAAAAAATGTAAAACAGCCCCTAAAACTAATATACGTTCATTGCTACTGTATACTGCATACAGCTCATGGCAGTGGTGATAAGGATGGCGGCTGTGACGACCACAGTAGTTCTGATGGTAACAGGGATGATAGATGCAATGACAAACAGGCAATAATGGTAAGAATGATGAAGACAGTTAACAGTGAGAGGGAAAAGGATGCTGAAGGTAACTAGGCTGTCGATGATGATGATGATTCCAAAACACTGAATGTCCGAGACAAGGAATTACCATTATTATTTATAATGAGAATAATAATAATTAAGGCGGCGAGCTGGCAGAATCGTTAGCACTCCGGACAAAATGCTTAGCGACGTTTCGTCGGTCATGACGTTCTGAGTTCGAATTCCACCGAGGTCAACTTTGCCTTTCATCCTTTGGGGATCAATAAAATACGTACCAGTCAAGTTCATGGGGTCGGTGTAATCGACAAGTCCCCCCCCCATACAGGCCTTGTGCCTATAATAGAAAGAATTACTTATTATAATAATTACTTTCTTTTAGTAAAATTAATCAATAAGCAGCTTTCTTTATTACAGTTTCGAAACACTTGTCTTTGGTCTTGTACTAAAGTCACAGCGCTTCGGTCGTTGTATTCTCTGGCCTTCTTCAGGTTTCTATCGTATTCGGTAAAGTTACGAAAATTTCGCATGGAACCCTTGTATAGGATCCTCGTTAATCTTTATATAAATTGGATGTAGGGGTTTTATTGGGACCAGACAGAGACGGTGGCTGCTTTCAATTGGTGTCCAACATCAGCAAGCAAACGCCATTTTGAAGGAGAACCAGACGACAGTTGAGAAGGCCAGCCATTTGAATATGGCTGAAAAGGAACGATGAAACCTAGTTTGAGAGGTGGTGATCCAGAAATGGACATGAGATCGAATACCAGCTAACCGAAACAGTAGGTGAGGTGCTGCTGCTGCTACTACTACTACTACTACTACTACTACTACTACTAGTACGACGACGAGCGCCGCCGCCGCCACCACCACCACGTTCTCGACGATGACGACGGCGGTGGCGACGCTGAAGATGGAGGCGTAGCGACAACTAAATGAAGAAAAGAATGGCTGGCTAACCTTGAAGAATAAAGAGTCATAAGTTTTGTTAAATTTGAAAATCTAATCTATCGACACTGTTACTCTCCTCCCACACAACTTGAGAAGTGGAACTCAGAAGCGTGATGCAGAGAACCAAAAACGCCAGATAGCATTTCGTCGTTTCAGTTTCCTGCTGTTTGGGTCAATCAGCAGAGATATTGATTTCTTCTGTTTACCAACCATCGGCTGAGAAAAGAAAGAGAAAGGAGTAAACCACTTACAACAGCGAGTCTTGTTTGTCTTCGAATACAACTTCATTCACATCTAGGATGGATTAGAGCAGTTTTTCTCAACCAGTGTCCTGAAGGTCCATATAAGATTTTGCGGGGTCCACGCAATAAAATAGTAAGTTGGGGACCCACAATGATATTTTAAGGGCCCCTAAAAAAAAAATTTGCGATCGTGGACACACACACACGCACACACACACACATATACGATGGGCTTCTTTCAGTTTCCGTCTACCAAATCCACTCACAAGGCTTTGGTCGACCCGAGGGTATAGTGGAAGACATTTGCCCAGGGTGACACGCAGTGGGACTGAACCCGGAACCAAGCTACTTACTACACAACCACTCCTGCGCCTATGTTCATAAACGCATCTCACATTTTTATCAAATACTTAAAAAATAAAAGGCCTTTGTCTTTTGTAACCCTCTTAGAATTATACCACGAACCATAAGTAGTTACTGCTGAAGTAAAGCCTCTCATTCTTTTTAAAACGTTGAGGTGCTATTTCTAGCAGGTCATGTGAGCACCTAGAGGCTTCAGCGTTAGATTTGGAATTTCATGAAAGTGCTTTCTCATACATTTTTCTGTATCTTCAAATATTCACTATCTTAGTACATTTATTGCCTTCAAATCTTGAGTAGACAACTTCTGCTGCTAAACAAATTATAAACAGATGTAGATATGGAGTGAGGAAAACCTTATCTTGGGAAATATCCAAAACCTGTTTCGTTTTTTCCGAATATGGACCGAAATGTGCAACATTATTTACGTCAAGATTTCATTTATTATAACAAATATTTTTACACGTGGTAGTGTGCATACAAAATCAATGTTTGTCTGTCTGTTAGTCTATCAGTCTGTTTATATCTATCTATCTATCTATCTATCTGTCTGTTAGTCTGTCTGTCTGTCAATCAGTCTGTCTATCTGTCTGTTTGTCTATCTATCTATCTATCTATCTATCTATCTATCTATCTATCTATCTATCTATCTATCTGTCTGTCTGTTTTGTTTTATCTTTCATCTTTTACGTTTCAGCCGATGAACTGCGGCCATGCTGGGGCACCACCTTGAAGAATTTAGTCGAATGAATTGACCCCAGTACTTACCTTTAAGTCTGGAACTTATTTTATCACTCTCTTTTGATTTTGCCGTGCCACTAAGTTATAGGGGCCTAACAAACCAATGTTTCGCATTGGTTGTTAATATCGGATATTAGATAACAGCACGGTTAAGTAATACACCACGCGCTCTTCAGAGATAGTAGGTATGGAAATGAAAGGAAAAAAAGGAAAACAACCCCAAAAAACATGCTATCCTCTAACAGCCGGTTTTAACACCCAGTGCGAAACTGATGACTAAGATGGGCTGTAATGGATCTATAATATTGTACACTTTGTTTATATACTCACTCTTTTAACAAATATACGATTGCGTACTTTTTTTGATGAATGTGTGTATGTGTGTGTGTGTGTGTGCGTGTGTGTATACGTGCGTACGTGTATGAATATATAAATAGACGTGTATGAATATATAAATAGACGTGTATGAATATATAAATAGACGTGTATGAATATATAAATAGACGTGTATGAATATATATACATACATGTATATATGCATATATACATATTGTGCGTGTGCATGTGTGTTTTGTATGTGGTGTGTGTGTATGTGTATGCATGTATATTATGTCATAGAGCAAACAAAACAGGCATATTGTGTAACACTAGGAAAACATGAAGAAGAACATGAAATGATGGCCACTAGAATGAAAAATATAACAGGAAAACTAATATAAATCTTTGAAAATGTCTAAGTAAATATAATGAAAGTTTAGTTTTTATATTTTTAAAGTTTACATATACAGAAATTGGATCTAAGCATTCATTACTGCCAAATAGCAAATATAGCCACCCAAGTTGATACGCCAGCGTTACATGGAAGTAACTATAGTAAGAAGACAAACATGGTGGAAAGAGGGTGATCCGACAAACGAATATTCAGACGACAATGAGAAGCTGAAACATATACAGGGTGTTCAAAAAGTCTCTCCGCAGTAAGTGTTTTATTGCAAAGTTCATATTCATAAAATTGGTATAAGACTACAAAAGAATATATTAGAAACTTTACAAGACTTTAAAAAAACTTTATAAGAGGTGTTGAAAGTGTCGTCCTTCGTTTTCAATACATAGGTTGACTTTTCTGCACATGTTTTGAAATACATATTGGATGAAAAAAATTCACTGCGGAGAGACTTTCTGAACACCCTGTATAAGAGGAATATGATACTGGTTCTCTTGACAAGCAAACGAGAGAGTCGTACAGTAGTAGTTCGCTTTAGTAGAAATAACAACGAAATCTCTATCAAGACACGTCCTACCATCATGTAAAATGGAAGGACACTTCGGATAATGTAGTCCTAGGATGTACTAAGCCTTAAAAATAGATGATCATAGGTGGAAGTATTGCTGTATGGTTAAGATGTTCGTTTTGCGACCACATGGTTTCAGGTTCGGTCCCAGCTTCTTTATACAATTCCTAATAATATTTAATCATAAAATATAACAGGAGTTTTTAGCCATCGAATGGCTATGAGGGTTCCCACTCCGTGAGAAAAAATAGGGATCAAAGGAGTCCATAGGTAAAAAAAAAAATGATTGAGAACCACTGATGAAGAGGTTTCCTGGCTGGATCGTCGAATAATTTGATTTCACGCTTTTGTGGATTGCGTTGAATCTCCGGATTAAAAAAAAGAAGCGGAACAACAACTGGAATAACTTAAGCAACAGCAGCAACAACACTAACAATAACTATTTATTCAACTATCGTGAGAATATTCTATTTCCGTAAATATTTATTTTCTCATTTATTTATAACTCCAGCCATTTATAATAAGAAGAAATGCTCATTTAATGATCGTCCAGTTTTAACAATTTGCTGACTGTGTAAACCGGTTGGTATGCTCTTGTGATAAAACTAGGAAAGGAAGATAGAACATTGTCATTGTTTTTAACGTTTCTTTTGCCCCAGATGAGCTCCGATTAAGCGGACTTATTAAAATTATTCCACTCTAAACTATTTATTTTAGGTGTGTCTCTGACTGTGATCGTGAACCTGCAACGTGCGTATCTGCAGTGATCTACTGCAAGTTTTTAGGTTAACAAGCGTTGGACTTTGAACAGAATAAACCCTCGAATGACTCTAATTACCACAAGTGTAATAGTTGGGCTTTCTGCTCTGCATTACCAGTCTCACTGCTTTTGCTTTCGCTCCCACATTGGAACCTTGCGCCGGAATTGGCCTGTGATTTAAGAGCCGCATTAGAACTTGCGAGATTATATTTATTTCTTTATTTCCCACAGGAGGCTAAACATAGAGGACACACACAAGGACAGACAAACGGATTAAGTCGATTATATCGACCCAGTGCGTAACTGGTACTTATTTGATCGACGCCTGAAAGGATGAAAGGCAAAGTCGACCCCGGTGGAATTTGAACTCTGAACGTAACGGCAGACGAAATACCGCTAAGCATTTCGCCCGGCGTGCTAACGACTCTGCCAGTTCACCGCCCTTTGTGAGATTATATTGCTTTTCCCAATTATATATAATTTTTAATTGCTTCTGCGCTCACTATCTGCTCCTATTGTGCCACAAAGGAGACAACGAACTAAAAGTCTATGTCACTGCCAATGTTCCTGACTGTAACCTTAGCATTGTGGAAGCATATGCAGTGCGATTTGAGCCTATGAACACGTGTGTGTGGTGCACCAACTCGGCTTCTCATCTCCCCACTCTTTCTCTCACGGTAGTGAAAACCAGATGAGCACTAATTGAATATTGTCTGCTTTTAATGGAGAGCAGAGTGCTCCAGACATCGGACAAAGCTTCTTTTCGTTGCTCTAAAGAGAGAACACTGAACGACCATCTGCTGTCCAAGAAGCAGCAGTGTGTCACTCCTTGTGCGTTCTTGGACAAATTCCTGAAGCAACGAAATCACAATCTTTTGTGACAGGTCGCTGCCATGTTTCCAAAAATGTTGTCCGGCAATCTCGGTGAAACTGTTTCCTCTGCCATCAACATTTCCACTCGGCATGTGTTTGTTTCTTGTATTTGTTGTTGTTTCTCCAAATTTATTGCTAGGAATGTTCTCATTAATGTTCTACAAAAACCTCACTATTTTTTTCTTTCAAAGTTTCTGCGTTTTATTCTAAAATATTTTCACATCTTAATTTATATATTTATTTATTTCCTGTTTAACTTCTATCAAAACGTGGTAGTTCTTGTTCGAAAATTTGGGACTGTTCCTGCCTGAAAAAGCTATTTTGTTTGTTTACAAATGAAAAAAGAAAATATTTACATTACAAAATGAGAGAAATGAAAACAATTAATTGCCTTTTTTGTTTGTTATATAAAGACATTTTACATTAAATGAAATACTTTTCCGCTTAATGCACCAGATAAATCTAGAATATGGAGAACGAGATGTAACCTGTCTAGCTCACACAAACCTAATAATAATAATAATAATAATAATAATAATAATCCTTACGAATTTTGGTACGAAACCAGCAATTTGAGGGGAGGGGGTAAGTCGATTACATCGATTCCCAGTGCTCAGCTGGTACTTATTTTACCGTCCCCAAAAGGATGAAAGGTGATATTGACTTCGATGAAATTAAAACTCAGAACATAAAGAGCCGGAAGAAATGTCATAAAACGTTTTGTCCGGCGTGGAGGCGCAATGGCCCAGTGGTTAGGGCAGCGGACTCGCGGTCATAGGATCGCGGTTTCGATTCCAAGACCGGGCGTTGTGAGTGTTTATTGAGCGAAAACACCTAATGCTCCACGAGGCTCCGGCAGGGGATGGTGGCGAACCCTGCTGTACTCTTTCACCACAACTTTCTCTCACTCTTACTTCCTGTTTCTGTTGTGCCTGTAATTCAAAGGGTCAGCCTTGTCACACTGTGTCACGCTGAATATCCCCGAAAACTACGTTAAGGGTACAGGTGTCTGTGGAGTGCTCAGCCACTTGCACATTAATTTCACGAGCAGGCTGTTCCGTTGATCGGATCAACTGGAACCCTCGACGTCGTAAGCGACGGAGTGCCAACAACAACAACATATGCCATCAAATACGATGACATAATAAGTGTCACACATCTTGTTAGAAATTGTTAAGCAATGACAAAATAATAGTAATTCACCAGTTAGTGCAGTTGTTTTCAACCAGGGTTTTTACGACCCTTGTGAGTTTTGTTATTGTTGAAAATGTTTGACATTTGAACGGACCTAGTGTGCGTTCTTTTAATCCATAACACCGCTGCAGAGGAATTTTATGCATAGTTAGGGATTATGTTTTTATGTGAGTGGGTTTGTCTGTTTTAGTTGCGCTTGGCCAGATATTATCAACCAATCGTCTTTTACTTTTGAAATTGTGGGGCTCCGGGAACGGAGGTGGAAGTCACAAAGACTGCCCCCAAGTGGCACACATTCTAGCTATGTTACTGGAGTGGTTCTTTCTATATCTACCCCAAAATCGAAGGCTTTTTTTTTTCTTCTTTTCTTGCTTTCGAATATTTTACTTAAGAAGATGATATCTTAAACTCTTGTCTCTCATCGAGAGCAAGAAATCTTAAGGAGCTATTTCACACAGGAAACTTAATTTGAAAGCCAGCCACAAAAATGTTGAAATTAGAAAATTAAAAATTGTTTACAAGGAAAGAACTCTGTTAGAAAAGCAAAATTTGTTTTAATTAATTATTTCTTTTAAATTTCAGCTACCATAACAAACCGTTTCTCACATCAGTCAGTAGAATTTCTTAAAATATCATTTACTTCTCTCTCTCTCTCTCTCTCTCTCACACACACACACACACACACACACACACACACACACACACACACACACGCACACACACATACTCTCCCTCTCTCTCTCTCTCACTCTCTCTCGTTCCACGCACAGGCACGAGCCATACTCGACCTGCAAAAGATAGTAGCCAAATTGTTCCAAATCCCTCTTGATCGTCAATAATGTGGTCCTCGATTCCTTGCACATAGGAAATAAATGAAATGGTCATGGTTGGAATGCCTTTGGTCATAAGTTTGCTCCGTCAGCGCTCATCACGAGTAGGGTTGGGTACAAACAACAGTTCACGTAGGTATACCTATATTTTCTTATACACATACATACATACATGTACAAACATACATGCACACATACAGACATTTACATTATTACATACATGCATGTACATACATACAAAACCCACTCATACATACATACATACACATACGCGTGCGTGTGTGTTGTGTATGCTTGTGGGTATCTGGGTGTACTTCGAGAGTATTCTTGCAAGTGAGTGCAAACCTGTAAGAATATGTGGTCGCTTAGAATAATGAAAAACGAAAGAAAAAAAATCTTGCGCTGCGGGGAAGTGGGATTAAAAAATTTGAACAGAAGAACTAGAAAGAAAATAAATAAATAGAAGAACAAAACCATAATGAAAAGTTAATCAAACAAACAATCTTGTTCTCGGTTTATAATATTGAAATTAAGAATAAAATATGTAAATTCCAACGTATTAAGTAAACAGTTTTAGGGTGGAGTTGAGCGTTTTAACTGACTGGAATTCACAAAAAGAAAGGGGAAAAAAATGAAGATATCAAGAAAAAAAATACAGGAATGGTATAATAAAATAGACATTCCATTACAACAAGAACTAATTTTTTAAATATTCGGCACCCCTTGCTCTGCGTTTCATATTGCTGACTGTAAGGAATGTTGTCATATATGTTCTGAGATAAAAAAATTAAAAAATCAGAAAGGAATGGTGGTGGTTATCCATTGAGTATAATTTTATTTATAACGTTGGTGTAGTCAGTCTGAAATTCGGGTTCGATTCCTGCTTGCAGTCCAGGAAGAAACTAAATGCCGTTACCCCTTGTGCCTGAAGTGGAAAGGATTATTAGAGAAGATAAGAGAGAGGGAGTGAGACAGAGAGAAACATTAACCTCATACATACATACATACATACATACATATATAACGAAGTGAATGAGTCTCCGTCAGTTGTTTGCTAGAGATTTTAGTTATTTCCCAATCCCAGATCAGCCCAGCTGGAGCAGATCTTTGATCAATGGCATTTTGACTATGGCCAGCCCTTCTTTTATTTCAGTTGTATCATATCTAAAACTGCATAATCCAACAGCCCTTTTATTTTTTCTGTTCATAGGTTCAGGCTCGGCTGTGTGGTTGAGAAGTTTGCTTCCTAACCTCTTGGTTTGGGGTTCAGACCCATTGCGTGGCACCTTGGGCAAGCGCCTGCTACTACAGTCCCAGGCCGACCAATACCTTGTAAGTGGATTTGGCATACGGAAACTGTATGGAAGCTCGTCGTCCATGCACCCTCCACGCACACACGTGTGTGTGTGTTTGTGTCTGTCCTCCCACTACTTGATAACCGGTGTTGGGTTTGTTTACGTCCCCGTAACGTAGCAGTACGGCAAAAAAGTCCGATAGAATAAATACCAGACTTTAAGAAACAAAAAGAAAGAAAATAAGCATTGGGGTCAATTTCCTCCACTAAAACCCCTTCGAGGTGGTGCCCCAGCATGGCCGTTGATTGAAACAAGTAAAAGACATCAAACGATAAAGATAAAGATACGATAGAGAATAATTTGGGGAAGATTTAGCTGTTATTTCTGCTAGGCTGAGCGACCACGAAGAAGTTTCTTCTGGCTCGAGATTTGATTTGGATCGATTTTTAAGGCGATTTGGAAAGGATTATCAAATGATTAAGTGCTGATTACATTTGATGTGAGTCGGTCGTACACTCACGAATTAATCTGAGTGTAAGCAGTAACCTGTAACTTGGTGTTACAAAGCATCCGTTTGTACGAAAATAAAGCTAGTTAGCACACACACACTTTAATTTAATTTAAATTAGTCACTTTATAAACACGAATCTAAAACAGAAAAATTGTGCGCATATTTTTTTGTATCTCAGATTCGTGTCTATGAAGTGTCTAATTTAATTAAACTCATGGTTTATAATCGAAAATATTGACCATTTTTTTTTACAAGTAGTAGTAGTTGTTATTACGCCATTTCTTCTGGTTGTTTACGTTCTGGGTTCAAATTCCGTCGATGATGTTGACATTGCCTTTAATTCTTTCAGGTCAATAGAATAAGGATCAGTCAAGTACTGGGGTCGCTGTAATCCACAACCCCACCCTAACCAAATTCAGGCTTTGTGTTTGTAGTAAAAAGTATCATAATCGTTATTTGATTAAAACTCTCTGCTTATTTTGTTGGATATGGTGGAAAGTGTCAGCTGTCCACAGCCAGCAGACTATAGTAGAAAGTATCATAATAATAATAATAATAATAATAATAATAATAATAATAATAATAGTTATTATTATTATTATTATTATTATCATCATTACTATTTAATGCGGTGTGCTGGCAGAATCGTTAGCACGCCGGGCAAAATGCATTGCAGCATTTCTTACGTTCTGAGTTTAAATTCCGCCGAGATCAATATTGCCTTTCATCCTTTCGGGATCGATAAATTAAATACCAGTGAAACACTGGGGGCGATGTAATCGACTAGTCCCCTCCTACCAAATTTCAGGCATTATGTTGAAATTGGATGTTTATACAGGAACCCTACTTATATTTTAAACACACTTTCAAAATATATTATTGTCAGAATTACAAAACGAGTTGGACATTTTTTATTTATCAATGAACGGAAAACATGACTGATGACGCTCCAACATCCAATGCAATTTCATAAACTGAGTCCTCATCTTCTTTCGTAATTTCCATAAAAATTTAGCAGAGGTAGCATCAATCTACGCAAATATCTAAAAAGAGGCTCATGGCGCATGGGATAGCGAAGAAGCTGTGAATATCAAGCCACTACGTGAAATTAGCTTCTGTTCGATTAAAATATTTCGATGTTTTTGCTTTCGTTCTTCAAAATTTTTTTAATGGCTATGTGGTTAAGAAACTCTCTTTGAGACCACGTGGATTCGGGTTCAGTCCCACTGCACGGCATCTTGGGCAAGTGAATGTCCTCTACTATAGACCCGGGCCGACCAATATCTTGTGAGTGAATTTGGTAGCCGGAAACTGTGCGGAAGACCGTATGTGTGTGCATGGGAACGTGTGCCTGTCTGTATTTGTATTTGTCGCACCACCACTTGACAGCCGGTGTTGGTTTGTTTATGCCCTCGTAATTTAGCGGTTCGGCACACAATACCGATATTAATAAGTACCAAGTTTTAAAAAAAAAGAATTGAGGTCGATTTGGCCGACAAAACTCTTCAAGGCGGTGCCCCTGCATGGCCGTAGTCCAAAGACTGAAACAATAAAAAGTAAAAGATAAGATGTGAAGGGCGGGGCTGCTTCGTAAAATGCCATTCGGCGAAAGAGTGAGCGGAGCAACAAAATGCCGAGGGTCACTACTCTATGCGGTGGTCTAGTGGCGATCTAGCGGTGGTCTAACAGTTAGAGACTGCAGACTGCAGCCAAGTCTCCTTCAGGTGACATCTTAATAATCTTAGAAAAAGGAACGGACATCTTGGATAATATAGGACCAGTTGAGCACTGGAGTCGATGTAATCGATTTTCTCACGCCTTAACTCTCTCTCTCTCTCTATCTATCTATCTATCTATCTATTTATCTATCTATCTATCTATCTATCTATCTATCTATCTATCTGTACTCCATGTCTGTTTCAGAAAGAATATATTAGCTAAAACGGCACGCTTTGCCTGGCAGACAACATATACAAAGCGAGAGATTTGAGTGCAGCATATCATTTACACATATTGTAAACATGTCCTCTAGCTGTCAGATATTAGAATGAAGGTCATTTTACGACATTGACGGTGACACATTTCAGCACTCTCCAGTTAAATTGATCTAAAACCTGACTTGTTGAAAGAACTTTAAGTCTGATTACTTGCAGTGAAAATAATTTATGTGAGCTAGTAAGAGTCGCAGATTAGATTTGCTTCATAAATACATATATATTTTTTTTCTTTCTGTCTGGCCGTATTAGATATCAACTCTGCAGGTCTCTGATTGTGTGGAAGTAATTAATAAATAAAGAATACTTTATTTAAACTGGCTGAAAGCATTATGAAGTACCTTTTACTCTCGAAAAACAAATAATAAATATATAAAACGCTGCCCTCCCCACAAAGAACAAAACCTTATACCATTTTCTTTAATTCAGAGTAGTAATTAAGGATGTGTAGACGCGTGGCTTAGTGGTCAAAGTATTTGGCTCATGATCGTAAAGTCGTGTGTTCGATTCCCAGCGGTGCGTTGTGTCCTCGAGCAAGACGCTCAATTTCACGTTGCTCCGGTCCACCCAGCTGGCAAAAATGAGTAGTACCTGTAATTCAAAGAGGTCAGCTTCGTCACATTCCGTGTCACACTGAATCTTCTTAAGAACTACGTTTAAGGGTACAAGTGTCTCTGGAGTGCTCTGCCACTTATACGTTAATTTCATGACCAGGTTGTTCTGTAGATCGAACTCAACTGGAACCCTCGTCGTCGTAACCGACAGAAAGTCGGTAAGGAGTAAGATATTTCAGTTGATCGAACAACTGAGTCCTCAACGCCAAACGACGGAGAACCATCACATCATACGAATATGGTAAGCGTTGGTGTGTGTATCTGTATAAAGTGAAATGAATATCTAACGAGAAGGATAGCACGCAAACTTATCTGCTCTGACCTATTCGTCTCGTCAAATACACTCACAATCATTTATTTATTTGTATATTTTTATCTTTATAAGTGTCCTGTTTCAAGATTTCAGTTGATTTGACACGTATCAGATATGGATCTGTTTGTATATTACATACGTACATACATCGGCATGATTGTGTGTGTGTGTGTGTGTGTGTGTGTGTGTGTGTGTGTGTGTGTGTAAATATAGTGCATACCCTTGAAATATCAGTGGGTGATGAATATTAGGTTTCATAGGTAATTAGTCTACCTGTAGCAAAGGAGGATTAATAGAATAAAAATACAAGATTTGCTGGGTTCTTTGATTGGCCTTAGTTCGAAGTTCACCTGTATCAGGAGGACTACATCATAGATGTGTTCACATATTTTATTCTCATTTCCACCGCCAGTCCCTTTCTTCCCCTTCATCTTTTATGTAAATCCCCACACAAACTGTAAACTGCCCTTGTAATATTCCCCACTACATCTGATGCTCTTGTGGCAAATAAAAAACATGGTCGTCGTCGTAGTCGTCGTCATCGTTTTTTTCTTCCTTTTTTGTTTTTGAACAAAGAAGTTTAAGAATGTAATGAGCTTAACGATGCGATGATTTTTTGGGGGCAACAGTTAGATCTATGTAGAGCAAACAGTCTAGGAATTAAAACGGACACGAGGTGCACAAAATTATCGTTTCGATCAGCCTACTCTATACAGCCAAAAATACCTGCTACGTACAAAAGGAAGGTCGCTAAACTAAATAATATTCTTCGAAACAACCCGTAGCATCAAATGGCGAGACATGCAACTACTAACATGGTCAACATTCGTCGGTGTCCACTGGTTTTCAACCAAGGTCCACATGACGCTTGGGGGGTCCCATATCAGCCTTGATGGGCCCCATATAAGATTTTGTACTTAAAACTGATTATACTTCTACTATACCCAAAATATTTTAACAATTTCTTAACACAATTTAACTTTAACTTTTTTTCAGCTATAAGACTGCGGTCATGCTGGGGCACCGCTTTGAATAATATTACATATTTTCCTCCTCGGCGACAGCGGCGGCGGCGGACATATGTGTTTGTGTGTATGTGCCTTTTTATTGAAGAATC